>NW_028232158.1:0-135443 GCF_054491065.1 Syngnathus leptorhynchus | reverse complement strand
TTTGAACCAGCCCGGTTCTTTTTACACTTCCAGCTGGAGCTCACGAGCGGCTTTTTGGACAAGATCACGCCGTGTTAGGCTTCCAGAGCCCCGGCTAAGCAATTTTACCGGCCCGCCCGGTTCTTTTTTTTAACCAGCCCGGTTCTTTTTACACTTCCAGCTGGAGCTCAGCAGCGGGGTTTTGGACAAGATCACGCCGTGTTAGGCTTCCAGAGCCCCGGCTAAGCAATTTTACAGGGTCGCCCGGTTCTTTTTTTTAACCAGCCCGGTTTTTTTTACACTTCCAGCTGGAGCTCAGCAGCGGCTTTTTGCACAGTATCACGCCGGGTTAGGCTTCCAGAGCCCCGGCTAAGCAATTTTACCGGGCCGCCCGGTTCTTTTTTTTAACCAGCCCGGTTCTTTTTACACTTCCAGCTGGAGCTCAGCAGCGGCTTTTTGGACAAGATCACGCCGTGTTAGGCTTCCAGAGCCCCGGCTAAGCAATTTTACCGGGTCGCCCGGTTCTTTTTTTTAACCAGCCCGGTTCTTTTTACACTTCCAGCTGGAGCTCAGCAGCGGCTTTTTGGACAAGATCACGCCGTGTTAGGCTTCCAGAGCCCCGGCTAAGCAATTTTACCGGGTCGCCCGGTTCTTTTTTTAACCAGCCCGGTTCTTTTTACACTTCCAGCTGGAGCTCAGCATCGTGTAAAACATAAACCAAACGATGAAATTGGTTATTTCTTCATGTATAATGATCAACTCGATACTCCCTAGCCCCCAACAGCCTTTTTTTTCATAACACTTTAACCAGAGTGACGGGAGAGCGGCATTTCAGAAAACGTGCTTATCTCGGCGAGAAAAAGCGATTTCGGCAATAAAATTTAAAACGCGTGTAAAACATAAACCAAACGATGAAATTGGTTATTTCTTCATGTATAATGATCAACTCGATACTCCCTAGCCCCCAACAGCCTTTTTTTTCATAACACTTTAACCAGAGTGACGGGAGAGCGGCATTTCAGAAAACGTGCTTATCTCGGCGAGAAAAAGCGATTTCGGCAATAAAATTTAAAACGCGTGTAAAACATAAACCAAACGATGAAATTGGTTATTTCTTCATGTATAATGATCAACTCGATACTCCCTAGCCCCCAACAGCCTTTTTTTTCATAACACTTTAACCAGAGTGACGGGAGAGCGGCATTTCAGAAAACGTGCTTATCTCGGCGAGAAAAAGCGATTTCGGCAATAAAATTTAAAACGCGTGTAAAACATAAACCAAACGATGAAATTGGTTATTTCTTCATGTATAATGATCAACTCGATACTCCCTAGCCCCCAACAGCCTTTTTTTTCATAACACTTTAACCAGAGTGACGGGAGAGCGGCATTTCAGAAAACGTGCTTATCTCGGCGAGAAAAAGCGATTTCGGCAATAAAATTTAAAACGCGTGTAAAACATAAACCAAACGATGAAATTGGTTATTTCTTCATGTATAATGATCAACTCGATACTCCCTAGCCCCCAACAGCCTTTTTTTTCATAACACTTTAACCAGAGTGACGGGAGAGCGGCATTTCAGAAAACGTGCTTATCTCGGCGAGAAAAAGCGATTTCGGCAATAAAATTTAAAACGCGTGTAAAACATAAACCAAACGATGAAATTGGTTATTTCTTCATGTATAATGATCAACTCGATACTCCCTAGCCCCCAACAGCCTTTTTTTTCATAACACTTTAACCAGAGTGACGGGAGAGCGGCATTTCAGAAAACGTGCTTATCTCGGCGAGAAAAAGCCATTTCGGCAATAAAATTTAAAACGCGTGTAAAACATAAACCAAACGATGAAATTGGTTATTTCTTCATGTATAATGATCAACTCGATACTCCCTAGCCCCCAACAGCCTTTTTTTTCATAACACTTTAACCAGAGTGACGGGAGAGCGGCATTTCAGAAAACGTGCTTATCTCGGCGAGAAAAAGCGATTTCGGCAATAAAATTTAAAACGCGTGTAAAACATAAACCAAACGATGAAATTGGTTATTTCTTCATGTATAATGATCAACTCGATACTCCCTAGCCCCCAACAGCCTTTTTTTTCATAACACTTTAACCAGAGTGACGGGAGAGCGGCATTTCAGAAAACGTGCTTATCTCGGCGAGAAAAAGCCATTTCGGCAATAAAATTTAAAACGCGTGTAAAACATAAACCAAACGATGAAATTGGTTATTTCTTCATGTATAATGATCAACTCGATACTCCCTAGCCCCCAACAGCCTTTTTTTTCATAACACTTTAACCAGAGTGACGGGAGAGCGGCATTTCAGAAAACGTGCTTATCTCGGCGAGAAAAAGCGATTTCGGCAATAAAATTTAAAACGCGTGTAAAACATAAACCAAACGATGAAATTGGTTATTTCTTCATGTATAATGATCAACTCGAGTCGAGATCCAGGGAGAGAGGCTGATTTTTCGCTTTTTGAGGCCGACCGACGAACCGGCGCGGGGCGGACTCAAAAGCCCGCAGAGCCGTAGGCACTTAGAAAAGTTTCGCCTTTGGCTGTGAGCTCCAGGGGGAGAGGCTGGTTTTGCGTTATTTTAGGCCGGCTGGAGAACCGGCGCGGGTCGGACGCACAATCCCCGATGAGCCGTGGGCACTTAGAAAATTTTTGCCAAGTTGGCTCTGAGCGCCTGGTACCTAATATGGAAGTATAGAGGCCGACTTTCGGGCAAGATCACGCCGCGTTAGGCTTCCAGGACCCCGGCTAAGCAATTTTACCGGGCCGCCCGGTTCTTTTTTTGAACCAGCCCGGTTCTTTTTACACTTCCAGCTGGAGCTCAGCAGCGGCTTTTTGCGCAAGATCACGCCGGGTTAGGCTTCCAGGACCTCGGCTAAGCAATTCTACCGGGCCGCCCGGTTCTTTTTTTGAACCAGCCCGGTTCTTTTTACACTTCCAGCTGGAGCTCACGAGCGGCTTTTTGGACAAGATCACGCCGTGTTAGGCTTCCAGAGCCCCGGCTAAGCAATTTTACCGGCCCGCCCGGTTCTTTTTTTTAACCAGCCCGGTTCTTTTTACACTTCCAGCTGGAGCTCAGCAGCGGGTTTTTGGACAAGATCACGCCGTGTTAGGCTTCCAGAGCCCCGGCTAAGCAATTTTACAGGGTCGCCCGGTTCTTTTTTTTAACCAGCCCGGTTTTTTTTACACTTCCAGCTGGAGCTCAGCAGCGGCTTTTTGCACAGTATCACGCCGGGTTAGGCTTCCAGAGCCCCGGCTAAGCAATTTTACCGGGCCGCCCGGTTCTTTTTTTTTAACCAGCCCGGTTCTTTTTACACTTCCAGCTGGAGCTCAGCAGCGGCTTTTTGGACAAGATCACGCCGTGTTAGGCTTCCAGAGCCCCGGCTAAGCAATTTTACCGGGTCGCCCGGTTCTTTTTTTTAACCAGCCCAGTTCTTTTTACACTTCCAGCTGGAGCTCAGCAGCGGCTTTTTGGACAAGATCACGCCGTGTTAGGCTTCCAGAGCCCCGGCTAAGCAATTTTACCGGGTCGCCCGGTTCTTTTTTTAACCAGCCCGGTTCTTTTTACACTTCCAGCTGGAGCTCAGCATCGTGTAAAACATAAACCAAACGATGAAATTGGTTATTTCTTCATGTATAATGATCAACTCGATACTCCCTAGCCCCCAACAGCCTTTTTTTTCATAACACTTTAACCAGAGTGACGGGAGAGCGGCATTTCAGAAAACGTGCTTATCTCGGCGAGAAAAAGCGATTTCGGCAATAAAATTTAAAACGCGTGTAAAACATAAACCAAACGATGAAATTGGTTATTTCTTCATGTATAATGATCAACTCGATACTCCCTAGCCCCCAACAGCCTTTTTTTTTCATAACACTTTAACCAGAGTGACGGGAGAGCGGCATTTCAGAAAACGTGCTTATCTCGGCGAGAAAAAGCGATTTCGGCAATAAAATTTAAAACGCGTGTAAAACATAAACCAAACGATGAAATTGGTTATTTCTTCATGTATAATGATCAACTCGATACTCCCTAGCCCCCAACAGCCTTTTTTTTCATAACACTTTAACCAGAGTGACGGGAGAGCGGCATTTCAGAAAATGTGCTTATCTCGGCGAGAAAAAGCGATTTCGGCAATAAAATTTAAAACGCGTGTAAAACATAAACCAAACGATGAAATTGGTTATTTCTTCATGTATAATGATCAACTCGATACTCCCTAGCCCCCAACAGCCTTTTTTTTCATAACACTTTAACCAGAGTGACGGGAGAGCGGCATTTCAGAAAACGTGCTTATCTCGGCGAGAAAAAGCGATTTCGGCAATAAAATTTAAAACGCGTGTAAAACATAAACTAAACGATGAAATTGGTTATTTCTTCATGTATAATGATCAACTCGATACTCCCTAGCCCCCAACAGCCTTTTTTTTCATAACACTTTAACCAGAGTGACGGGAGAGCGGCATTTCAGAAAACGTGCTTATCTCGGCGAGAAAAAGCGATTTCGGCAATAAAATTTAAAACGCGTGTAAAACATAAACCAAACGATGAAATTGGTTATTTCTTCATGTATAATGATCAACTCGATACTCCCTAGCCCCCAACAGCCTTTTTTTTCATAACACTTTAACCAGAGTGACGGGAGAGCGACATTTCAGAAAACGTGCTTATCTCGGCGAGAAAAAGCGATTTCGGCAATAAAATTTAAAACGCGTGTAAAACATAAACCAAACGATGAAATTGGTTATTTCTTCATGTATAATGATCAACTCGATACTCCCTAGCCCCCAACAGCCTTTTTTTTCATAACACTTTAACCAGAGTGACGGGAGAGCGGCATTTCAGAAAACGTGCTTATCTCGGCGAGAAAAAGCGATTTCGGCAATAAAATTTAAAACGCGTGTAAAACATAAACCAAACGATGAAATTGGTTATTTCTTCATGTATAATGATCAACTCGATACTCCCTAGCCCCCAACAGCCTTTTTTTTCATAACACTTTAACCAGAGTGACGGGAGAGCGGCATTTCAGAAAACGTGCTTATCTCGGCGAGAAAAAGCGATTTCGGCAATAAAATTTAAAACGCGTGTAAAACATAAACCAAACGATGAAATTGGTTATTTCTTCATGTATAATGATCAACTCGATACTCCCTAGCCCCCAACAGCCTTTTTTTTCATAACACTTTAACCAGAGTGACGGGAGAGCGGCAGTTCAGAAAACGTGCTTATCTCGGCGAGAAAAAGCGATTTCGGCAATAAAATTTAAAACGCGTGTAAAACATAAACCAAACGATGAAATTGGTTATTTCTTCATGTATAATGATCAACTCGATACTCCCTAGCCCCCAACAGCCTTTTTTTTCATAACACTTTAACCAGAGTGACGGGAGAGCGGCATTTCAGAAAACGTGCTTATCTCGGCGAGAAAAAGCGATTTCGGCAATAAAATTTAAAACGCGTGTAAAACATAAACCAAACGATGAAATTGGTTATTTCTTCATGTATAATGATCAACTCGATACTCCCTAGCCCCCAACAGCCTTTTTTTTCATAACACTTTAACCAGAGTGACGGGAGAGCGGCATTTCAGAAAACGTGCTTATCTCGGCGAGAAAAAGCGATTTCGGCAATAAAATTTAAAACGCGTGTAAAACATAAACCAAACGATGAAATTGGTTATTTCTTCATGTATAATGATCAACTCGATACTCCCTAGCCCCCAACAGCCTTTTTTTTCATAACACTTTAACCAGAGTGACGGGAGAGCGGCATTTCAGAAAACGTGCTTATCTCGGCGAGAAAAAGCGATTTCGGCAATAAAATTTAAAACGCGTGTAAAACATAAATCAAACGATGAAATTGGTTATTTCTTCATGTATAATGATCAACTCGATACTCCCTAGCCCCCAACAGCCTTTTTTTTCATAACACTTTAACCAGAGTGACGGGAGAGCGGCATTTCAGAAAACGTGCTTATCTCGGCGAGAAAAAGTGATTTCGGCAATAAAATTTAAAACGCGTGTAAAACATAAATCAAACGATGAAATTGGTTATTTCTTCATGTATAATGATCAACTCGATACTCCCTAGCCCCCAACAGCCTTTTTTTTCATAACACTTTAACCAGAGTGACGGGAAAGCGGCATTTCAGAAAACGTGCTTATCTCGGCGAGAAAAAGCGATTTCGGCAATAAAATTTAAAACGCGTGTAAAACATAAACCAAACGATGAAATTGGTTATTTCTTCATGTATAATGATCAACTCGAGTCGAGATCCAGGGAGAGAGGCTGATTTTTCGCTTTTTGAGGCCGACCGACGAACCGGCGCGGGGCGGACTCAAAAGCCCGCAGAGCCGTAGGCACTTAGAAAAGTTTCGCCTTTGGCTGTGAGCTCCAGGGGGAGAGGCTGGTTTTGCGTTATTTTAGGCCGGCTGGAGAACCGGCGCGGGTCGGACGCACAATCCCCGATGAGCCGTGGGCACTTAGAAAATTTTTGCCAAGTTGGCTCTGAGCGCCTGGTACCTAATATGGAAGTATAGAGGCCGACTTTCGGGCAAGATCACGCCGCGTTAGGCTTCCAGGACCCCGGCTAAGCAATTTTACCGGGCCGCCCGGTTCTTTTTTTGAACCAGCCCGGTTCTTTTTACACTTCCAGCTGGAGCTCAGCAGCGGCTTTTTGCGCAAGATCACGCCGGGTTAGGCTTCCAGGACCTCGGCTAAGCAATTCTACCGGGCCGCCCGGTTCTTTTTTTGAACCAGCCCGGTTCTTTTTACACTTCCAGCTGGAGCTCACGAGCGGCTTTTTGGACAAGATCACGCCGTGTTAGGCTTCCAGAGCCCCGGCTAAGCAATTTTACCGGCCCGCCCGGTTCTTTTTTTTAACCAGCCCGGTTCTTTTTACACTTCCAGCTGGAGCTCAGCAGCGGGTTTTTGGACAAGATCACGCCGTGTTAGGCTTCCAGAGCCCCGGCTAAGCAATTTTACAGGGTCGCCCGGTTCTTTTTTTTAACCAGCCCGGTTTTTTTTACACTTCCAGCTGGAGCTCAGCAGCGGCTTTTTGCACAGTATCACGCCGGGTTAGGCTTCCAGAGCCCCGGCTAAGCAATTTTACCGGGCCGCCCGGTTCTTTTTTTTAACCAGCCCGGTTCTTTTTACACTTCCAGCTGGAGCTCAGCAGCGGCTTTTTGGACAAGATCACGCCGTGTTAGGCTTCCAGAGCCCCGGCTAAGCAATTTTACCGGGTCGCCCGGTTCTTTTTTTTAACCAGCCCGGTTCTTTTTACACTTCCAGCTGGAGCTCAGCAGCGGCTTTTTGGACAAGATCACGCCGTGTTAGGCTTCCAGAGCCCCGGCTAAGCAATTTTACCGGGTCGCCCGGTTCTTTTTTTAACCAGCCCGGTTCTTTTTACACTTCCAGCTGGAGCTCAGCATCGTGTAAAACATAAACCAAACGATGAAATTGGTTATTTCTTCATGTATAATGATCAACTCGATACTCCCTAGCCCCCAACAGCCTTTTTTTTCATAACACTTTAACCAGAGTGACGGGAGAGCGGCATTTCAGAAAACGTGCTTATCTCGGCGAGAAAAAGCGATTTCGGCAATAAAATTTAAAACGCGTGTAAAACATAAACCAAACGATGAAATTGGTTATTTCTTCATGTATAATGATCAACTCGATACTCCCTAGCCCCCAACAGCCTTTTTTTTCATAACACTTTAACCAGAGTGACGGGAGAGCGGCATTTCAGAAAACGTGCTTATCTCGGCGAGAAAAAGCGATTTCGGCAATAAAATTTAAAACGCGTGTAAAACATAAACCAAACGATGAAATTGGTTATTTCTTCATGTATAATGATCAACTCGATACTCCCTAGCCCCCAACAGCCTTTTTTTTCATAACACTTTAACCAGAGTGACGGGAGAGCGGCATTTCAGAAAACGTGCTTATCTCGGCGAGAAAAAGCGATTTCGGCAGTAAAATTTAAAACGCGTGTAAAACATAAACCAAACGATGAAATTGGTTATTTCTTCATGTATAATGATCAACTCGATACTCCCTAGCCCCCAACAGCCTTTTTTTTCATAACACTTTAACCAGAGTGACGGGAGAGCGGCATTTCAGAAAACGTGCTTATCTCGGCGAGAAAAAGCGATTTCGGCATTAAAATTTAAAACGCGTGTAAAACATAAACCAAACGATGAAATTGGTTATTTCTTCATGTATAATGATCAACTCGATACTCCCTAGCCCCCAACAGCCTTTTTTTTCATAACACTTTAACCAGAGTGACGGGAGAGCGGCATTTCAGAAAACGTGCTTATCTCGGCGAGAAAAAGCGATTTCGGCAATAAAATTTAAAACGCGTGTAAAACATAAACCAAACGATGAAATTGGTTATTTCTTCATGTATAATGATCAACTCGATACTCCCTAGCCCCCAACAGCCTTTTTTTTCATAACACTTTAACCAGAGTGACGGGAGAGCGGCATTTCAGAAAACGTGCTTATCTCGGCGAGAAAAAGCCATTTCGGCAATAAAATTTAAAACGCGTGTAAAACATAAACCAAACGATGAAATTGGTTATTTCTTCATGTATAATGATCAACTCGATACTCCCTAGCCCCCAACAGCCTTTTTTTTCATAACACTTTAACCAGAGTGACGGGAGAGCGGCATTTCAGAAAACGTGCTTATCTCGGCGAGAAAAAGCGATTTCGGCAATAAAATTTAAAACGCGTGTAAAACATAAACCAAACGATGAAATTGGTTATTTCTTCATGTATAATGATCAACTCGATACTCCCTAGCCCCCAACAGCCTTTTTTTTCATAACACTTTAACCAGAGTGACGGGAGAGCGGCATTTCAGAAAACGTGCTTATCTCGGCGAGAAAAAGCCATTTCGGCAATAAAATTTAAAACGCGTGTAAAACATAAACCAAACGATGAAATTGGTTATTTCTTCATGTATAATGATCAACTCGATACTCCCTAGCCCCCAACAGCCTTTTTTTTTCATAACACTTTAACCAGAGTGACGGGAGAGCGGCATTTCAGAAAACGTGCTTATCTCGGCGAGAAAAAGCGATTTCGGCAATAAAATTTAAAACGCGTGTAAAACATAAACCAAACGATGAAATTGGTTATTTCTTCATGTATAATGATCAACTCGATACTCCCTAGCCCCCAACAGCCTTTTTTTTCATAACACTTTAACCAGAGTGACGGGAGAGCGGCATTTCAGAAAACGTGCTTATCTCGGCGAGAAAAAGCGATTTCGGCAATAAAATTTAAAACGCGTGTAAAACATAAACCAAACGATGAAATTGGTTATTTCTTCATGTATAATGATCAACTCGATACTCCCTAGCCCCCAACAGCCTTTTTTTTCATAACACTTTAACCAGAGTGACGGGAGAGCGGCATTTCAGAAAACGTGCTTATCTCGGCGAGAAAAAGCGATTTCGGCAATAAAATTTAAAACGCGTGTAAAACATAAACCAAACGATGAAATTGGTTATTTCTTCATGTATAATGATCAACTCGATACTCCCTAGCCCCCAACAGCCTTTTTTTTCATAACACTTTAACCAGAGTGACGGGAGAGCGGCATTTCAGAAAACGTGCTTATCTCGGCGAGAAAAAGCGATTTCGGCAATAAAATTTAAAACGCGTGTAAAACATAAACCAAACGATGAAATTGGTTATTTCTTCATGTATAATGATCAACTCGATACTCCCTAGCCCCCAACAGCCTTTTTTTTTCATAACACTTTAACCAGAGTGACGGGAGAGCGGCATTTCAGAAAACGTGCTTAACTCGGCGAGAAAAAGCGATTTCGGCAATAAAATTTAAAACGCGTGTAAAACATAAACCAAACGATGAAATTGGTTATTTCTTCATGTATAATGATCAACTCGAGTCGAGCTCCAGGGAGAGAGGCTGATTTTTCGCTTTTTGAGGCCGACCGACGAACCGGCGCGGGGCGGACTCAAAAGCCCGCAGAGCCGTAGGCACTTAGAAAAGTTTCGCCTTTGGCTGTGAGCTCCAGGGGGAGAGGCTGGTTTTGCGTTATTTTAGGCCGGCTGGAGAACCGGCGCGGGTCGGACGCACAATCCCCGCAGAGCCGTGGGCACTTAGAAAATTTTTGCCAAGTTGGCTCTGAGCGCCTGGTACCTAATATGGAAGTATAGAGGCCGACTTTCGGGCAAGATCACGCCGCGTTAGGCTTCCAGGACCCCGGCTAAGCAATTTTACCGGGCCGCCCGGTTCTTTTTTTGAACCAGCCCGGTTCTTTTTACACTTCCAGCTGGAGCTCAGCAGCGGCTTTTTGCGCAAGATCACGCCGGGTTAGGCTTCCAGGACCTCGGCTAAGCAATTCTACCGGGCCGCCCGGTTCTTTTTTTGAACCAGCCCGGTTCTTTTTACACTTCACGCTGGAGCTCACGAGCGGCTTTTTGGACAAGATCACGCCGTGTTAGGCTTCCAGAGCCCCGGCTAAGCAATTTTACAGGGTCGCCCGGTTCTCTTTTTTTAACCAGCCCGTTTTTTTTTACACTTCCAGCTGGAGCTCAGCAGCGGCTTTTTGCACAGTATCACGCCGGGTTAGGCTTCCAGAGCCCCGGCTAAGCAATTTTACCGGGCCGCCCGGTTCTTTTTTTTTAACCAGCCCGGTTCTTTTTACACTTCCAGCTGGAGCTCAGCAGCGGCTTTTTGGACAAGATCACGCCGTGTTAGGCTTCCAGAGCCCCGGCTAAGCAATTTTACCGGGTCGCCCGGTTCTTTTTTTTAACCAGCCCAGTTCTTTTTACACTTCCAGCTGGAGCTCAGCAGCGGCTTTTTGGACAAGATCACGCCGTGTTAGGCTTCCAGAGCCCCGGCTAAGCAATTTTACCGGGTCGCCCGGTTCTTTTTTTAACCAGCCCGGTTCTTTTTACACTTCCAGCTGGAGCTCAGCATCGTGTAAAACATAAACCAAACGATGAAATTGGTTATTTCTTCATGTATAATGATCAACTCGATACTCCCTAGCCCCCAACAGCCTTTTTTTTCATAACACTTTAACCAGAGTGACGGGAGAGCGGCATTTCAGAAAACGTGCTTATCTCGGCGAGAAAAAGCGATTTCGGCAATAAAATTTAAAACGCGTGTAAAACATAAACCAAACGATGAAATTGGTTATTTCTTCATGTATAATGATCAACTCGATACTCCCTAGCCCCCAACAGCCTTTTTTTTCATAACACTTTAACCAGAGTGACGGGAGAGCGGCATTTCAGAAAACGTGCTTATCTCGGCGAGAAAAAGCGATTTCGGCAATAAAATTTAAAACGCGTGTAAAACATAAACCAAACGATGAAATTGGTTATTTCTTCATGTATAATGATCAACTCGATACTCCCTAGCCCCCAACAGCCTTTTTTTTCATAACACTTTAACCAGAGTGACGGGAGAGCGGCATTTCAGAAAATGTGCTTATCTCGGCGAGAAAAAGCGATTTCGGCAATAAAATTTAAAACGCGTGTAAAACATAAACCAAACGATGAAATTGGTTATTTCTTCATGTATAATGATCAACTCGATACTCCCTAGCCCCCAACAGCCTTTTTTTTCATAACACTTTAACCAGAGTGACGGGAGAGCGGCATTTCAGAAAACGTGCTTATCTCGGCGAGAAAAAGCGATTTCGGCAATAAAATTTAAAACGCGTGTAAAACATAAACCAAACGATGAAATTGGTTATTTCTTCATGTATAATGATCAACTCGAGTCGAGCTCCAGGGAGAGAGGCTGATTTTTCGCTTTTTGAGGCCGACCGACGAACCGGCGCGGGGCGGACTCAAAAGCCCGCAGAGCCGTAGGCACTTAGAAAAGTTTCGCCTTTGGCTGTGAGCTCCAGGGGGAGAGGCTGGTTTTGCGTTATTTTAGGCCGGCTGGAGAACCGGCGCGGGTCGGACGCACAATCCCCGATGAGCCGTGGGCACTTAAAAAATTTTTGCCAAGTTGGCTCTGAGCGCCTGGTACCTAATATGGAAGTATAGAGGCCGACTTTCGGGCAAGATCACGCCGCGTTAGGCTTCCAGGACCCCGGCTAAGCAATTTTACCGGGCCGCCCGGTTCTTTTTTTGAACCAGCCCGGTTCTTTTTACACTTCCAGCTGGAGCTCAGCAGCGGCTTTTTGCGCAAGATCACGCCGGGTTAGGCTTCCAGGACCTCGGCTAAGCAATTCTACCGGGCCGCCCGGTTCTTTTTTTGAACCAGCCCGGTTCTTTTTACACTTCCAGCTGGAGCTCACGAGCGGCTTTTTGGACAAGATCACGCCGTGTTAGGCTTCCAGAGCCCCGGCTAAGCAATTTTACCGGCCCGCCCGGTTCTTTTTTTCAACCAGCCCGGTTCTTTTTACACTTCCAGCTGGAGCTCAGCAGCGGGTTTTTGGACAAGATCACGCCGTGTTAGGCTTCCAGAGCCCCGGCTAAGCAATTTTACAGGGTCGCCCGGTTCTTTTTTTTAACCAGCCCGGTTTTTTTTACACTTCCAGCTGGAGCTCAGCAGCGGCTTTTTGCACAGTATCACGCCGGGTTAGGCTTCCAGAGCCCCGGCTAAGCAATTTTACCGGGCCGCCCGGTTCTTTTTTTTAACCAGCCCGGTTCTTTTTACACTTCCAGCTGGAGCTCAGCAGCGGCTTTTTGGACAAGATCACGCCGTGTTAGGCTTCCAGAGCCCCGGCTAAGCAATTTTACCGGGTCGCCCGGTTCTTTTTTTTAACCAGCCCGGTTCTTTTTACACTTCCAGCTGGAGCTCAGCAGCGGCTTTTTGGACAAGATCACGCCGTGTTAGGCTTCCAGAGCCCCGGCTAAGCAATTTTACCGGGTCGCCCGGTTCTTTTTTTAACCAGCCCGGTTCTTTTTACACTTCCAGCTGGAGCTCAGCATCGTGTAAAACATAAACCAAACGATGAAATTGGTTATTTCTTCATGTATAATGATCAACTCGATACTCCCTAGCCCCCAACAGCCTTTTTTTTTCATAACACTTTAACCAGAGTGACGGGAGAGCGGCATTTTAGAAAACGTGCTTATCTCGGCGAGAAAAAGCGATTTCGGCAATAAAATTTAAAACGCGTGTAAAACATAAACCAAACGATGAAATTGGTTATTTCTTCATGTATAATGATCAACTCGATACTCCCTAGCCCCCAACAGCCTTTTTTTTCATAACACTTTAACCAGAGTGACGGGAGAGCGGCATTTCAGAAAACGTGCTTATCTCGGCGAGAAAAAGCGATTTCGGCAATAAAATTTAAAACGCGTGTAAAACATAAACCAAACGATGAAATTGGTTATTTCTTCATGTATAATGATCAACTCGATACTCCCTAGCCCCCAACAGCCTTTTTTTTCATAACACTTTAACCAGAGTGACGGGAGAGCGGCATTTCAGAAAACGTGCTTATCTCGGCGAGAAAAAGCGATTTCGGCAATAAAATTTAAAACGCGTGTAAAACATAAACCAAACGATGAAATTGGTTATTTCTTCATGTATAATGATCAACTCGATACTCCCTAGCCCCCAACAGCCTTTTTTTTCATAACACTTTAACCAGAGTGACGGGAGAGCGGCATTTCAGAAAACGTGCTTATCTCGGCGAGAAAAAGCGATTTCGGCAATAAAATTTAAAACGCGTGTAAAACATAAACCAAACGATGAAATTGGTTATTTCTTCATGTATAATGATCAACTCGATACTCCCTAGCCCCCAACAGCCTTTTTTTTCATAACACTTTAACCAGAGTGACGGGAGAGCGGCATTTCAGAAAACGTGCTTATCTCGGCGAGAAAAAGCGATTTCGGCAATAAAATTTAAAACGCGTGTAAAACATAAACCAAACGATGAAATTGGTTATTTCTTCATGTATAATGATCAACTCGATACTCCCTAGCCCCCAACAGCCTTTTTTTTCATAACACTTTAACCAGAGTGACGGGAGAGCGGCATTTCAGAAAACGTGCTTATCTCGGCGAGAAAAAGCGATTTCGGCAATAAAATTTAAAACGCGTGTAAAACATAAACCAAACGATGAAATTGGTTATTTCTTCATGTATAATGATCAACTCGATACTCCCTAGCCCCCAACAGCCTTTTTTTTCATAACACTTTAACCAGAGTGACGGGAGAGCGGCATTTCAGAAAACGTGCTTATCTCGGCGAGAAAAAGCCATTTCGGCAATAAAATTTAAAACGCGTGTAAAACATAAACCAAACGATGAAATTGGTTATTTCTTCATGTATAATGATCAACTCGATACTCCCTAGCCCCCAACAGCCTTTTTTTTCATAACACTTTAACCAGAGTGACGGGAGAGCGGCATTTCAGAAAACGTGCTTATCTCGGCGAGAAAAAGCGATTTCGGCAATAAAATTTAAAACGCGTGTAAAACATAAACCAAACGATGAAATTGGTTATTTCTTCATGTATAATGATCAACTCGATACTCCCTAGCCCCCAACAGCCTTTTTTTTCATAACACTTTAACCAGAGTGACGGGAGAGCGGCATTTCAGAAAACGTGCTTATCTCGGCGAGAAAAAGCGATTTCGGCAATAAAATTTAAAACGCGTGTAAAACATAAACCAAACGATGAAATTGGTTATTTCTTCATGTATAATGATCAACTCGATACTCCCTAGCCCCCAACAGCCTTTTTTTTCATAACACTTTAACCAGAGTGACGGGAGAGCGGCATTTCAGAAAACGTGCTTATCTCGGCGAGAAAAAGCGATTTCGGCAATAAAATTTAAAACGCGTGTAAAACATAAACCAAACGATGAAATTGGTTATTTCTTCATGTATAATGATCTACTCGATACTCCCTAGCCCCCAACAGCCTTTTTTTTCATAACACTTTAACCAGAGTGACGGGAGAGCGGCATTTCAGAAAACGTGCTTATCTCGGCGAGAAAAAGCGATTTCGGCAATAAAATTTAAAACGCGTGTAAAACATAAACCAAACGATGAAATTGGTTATTTCTTCATGTATAATGATCAACTCGATACTCCCTAGCCCCCAACAGCCTTTTTTTTCATAACACTTTAACCAGAGTGACGGGAGAGCGGCATTTCAGAAAACGTGCTTATCTCGGCGAGAAAAAGCGATTTCGGCAATAAAATTTAAAACGCGTGTAAAACATAAACCAAACGATGAAATTGGTTATTTCTTCATGTATAATGATCAACTCGATACTCCCTAGCCCCCAACAGCCTTTTTTTTCATAACACTTTAACCAGAGTGACGGGAGAGCGGCATTTCAGAAAACGTGCTTATCTCGGCGAGAAAAAGCGATTTCGGCAATAAAATTTAAAACGCGTGTAAAACATAAACCAAACGATGAAATTGGTTATTTCTTCATGTATAATGATCAACTCGATACTCCCTAGCCCCCAACAGCCTTTTTTTTCATAACACTTTAACCAGAGTGACGGGAGAGCGGCATTTCAGAAAACGTGCTTATCTCGGCGAGAAAAAGCGATTTCGGCAATAAAATTTAAAACGCGTGTAAAACATAAACCAAACGATGAAATTGGTTATTTCTTCATGTATAATGATCAACTCGATACTCCCTAGCCCCCAACAGCCTTTTTTTTCATAACACTTTAACCAGAGTGACGGGAGAGCGGCATTTCAGAAAACGTGCTTATCTCGGCGAGAAAAAGCGATTTCGGCAATAAAATTTAAAACGCGTGTAAAACATAAACCAAACGATGAAATTGGTTATTTCTTCATGTATAATGATCAACTCGATACTCCCTAGCCCCCAACAGCCTTTTTTTTCATAACACTTTAACCAGAGTGACGGGAGAGCGGCATTTCAGAAAACGTGCTTATCTCGGCGAGAAAAAGCGATTTCGGCAATAAAATTTAAAACGCGTGTAAAACATAAACCAAACGATGAAATTGGTTATTTCTTCATGTATAATGATCAACTCGATACTCCCTAGCCCCCAACAGCCTTTTTTTTCATAACACTTTAACCAGAGTGACGGGAGAGCGGCATTTCAGAAAACGTGCTTATCTCGGCGAGAAAAAGCGATTTCGGCAATAAAATTTAAAACGCGTGTAAAACATAAACCAAACGATGAAATTGGTTATTTCTTCATGTATAATGATCAACTCGATACTCCCTAGCCCCCAACAGCCTTTTTTTTCATAACACTTTAACCAGAGTGACGGGAGAGCGGCATTTCAGAAAACGTGCTTATCTCGGCGAGAAAAAGCGATTTCGGCAATAAAATTTAAAACGCGTGTAAAACATAAACCAAACGATGAAATTGGTTATTTCTTCATGTATAATGATCAACTCGATACTCCCTAGCCCCCAACAGCCTTTTTTTTCATAACACTTTAACCAGAGTGACGGGAGAGCGGCATTTCAGAAAACGTGCTTATCTCGGCGAGAAAAAGCCATTTCGGCAATAAAATTTAAAACGCGTGTAAAACATAAACCAAACGATGAAATTGGTTATTTCTTCATGTATAATGATCAACTCGATACTCCCTAGCCCCCAACAGCCTTTTTTTTCATAACACTTTAACCAGAGTGACGGGAGAGCGGCATTTCAGAAAACGTGCTTATCTCGGCGAGAAAAAGCGATTTCGGCAATAAAATTTAAAACGCGTGTAAAACATAAACCAAACGATGAAATTGGTTATTTCTTCATGTATAATGATCAACTCGATACTCCCTAGCCCCCAACAGCCTTTTTTTTCATAACACTTTAACCAGAGTGACGGGAGAGCGGCATTTCAGAAAACGTGCTTATCTCGGCGAGAAAAAGCCATTTCTGCAATAAAATTTAAAACGCGTGTAAAACATAAACCAAACGATGAAATTGGTTATTTCTTCATGTATAATGATCAACTCGATACTCCCTAGCCCCCAACAGCCTTTTTTTTTCATAACACTTTAACCAGAGTGACGGGAGAGCGGCATTTCAGAAAACGTGCTTATCTCGGCGAGAAAAAGCGATTTCGGCAATAAAATTTAAAACGCGTGTAAAACATAAACCAAACGATGAAATTGGTTATTTCTTCATGTATAATGATCAACTCGATACTCCCTAGCCCCCAACAGCCTTTTTTTTCATAACACTTTAACCAGAGTGACGGGAGAGCGGCATTTCAGAAAACGTGCTTATCTCGGCGAGAAAAAGCGATTTCGGCAATAAAATTTAAAACGCGTGTAAAACATAAACCAAACGATGAAATTGGTTATTTCTTCATGTATAATGATCAACTCGATACTCCCTAGCCCCCAACAGCCTTTTTTTTCATAACACTTTAACCAGAGTGACGGGAGAGCGGCATTTCAGAAAACGTGCTTATCTCGGCGAGAAAAAGCGATTTCGGCAATAAAATTTAAAACGCGTGTAAAACATAAACCAAACGATGAAATTGGTTATTTCTTCATGTATAATGATCAACTCGATACTCCCTAGCCCCCAACAGCCTTTTTTTTCATAACACTTTAACCAGAGTGACGGGAGAGCGGCATTTCAGAAAACGTGCTTATCTCGGCGAGAAAAAGCGATTTCGGCAATAAAATTTAAAACGCGTGTAAAACATAAACCAAACGATGAAATTGGTTATTTCTTCATGTATAATGATCAACTCGATACTCCCTAGCCCCCAACAGCCTTTTTTTTTCATAACACTTTAACCAGAGTGACGGGAGAGCGGCATTTCAGAAAACGTGCTTATCTCGGCGAGAAAAAGCGATTTCGGCAATAAAATTTAAAACGCGTGTAAAACATAAACCAAACGATGAAATTGGTTATTTCTTCATGTATAATGATCAACTCGAGTCGAGCTCCAGGGAGAGAGGCTGATTTTTCGCTTTTTGAGGCCGACCGACGAACCGGCGCGGGGCGGACTCAAAAGCCCGCAGAGCCGTAGGCACTTAGAAAAGTTTCGCCTTTGGCTGTGAGCTCCAGGGGGAGAGGCTGGTTTTGCGTTATTTTAGGCCGGCTGGAGAACCGGCGCGGGTCGGACGCACAATCCCCGCAGAGCCGTGGGCACTTAGAAAATTTTTGCCAAGTTGGCTCTGAGCGCCTGGTACCTAATATGGAAGTATAGAGGCCGACTTTCGGGCAAGATCACGCCGCGTTAGGCTTCCAGGACCCCGGCTAAGCAATTTTACCGGGCCGCCCGGTTCTTTTTTTGAACCAGCCCGGTTCTTTTTACACTTCCAGCTGGAGCTCAGCAGCGGCTTTTTGCGCAAGATCACGCCGGGTTAGGCTTCCAGGACCTCGGCTAAGCAATTCTACCGGGCCGCCCGGTTCTTTTTTTGAACCAGCCCGGTTCTTTTTACACTTCACGCTGGAGCTCACGAGCGGCTTTTTGGACAAGATCACGCCGTGTTAGGCTTCCAGAGCCCCGGCTAAGCCATTTTACAGGGTCGCCCGGTTCTTTTTTTTAACCAGCCCGTTTTTTTTTTACACTTCCAGCTGGAGCTCAGCAGCGGCTTTTTGCACAGTATCACGCCGGGTTAGGCTTCCAGAGCCCCGGCTAAGCAATTTTACCGGGCCGCCCGGTTCTTTTTTTTTAACCAGCCCGGTTCTTTTTACACTTCCAGCTGGAGCTCAGCAGCGGCTTTTTGGACAAGATCACGCCGTGTTAGGCTTCCAGAGCCCCGGCTAAGCAATTTTACCGGGTCGCCCGGTTCTTTTTTTTAACCAGCCCATTTCTTTTTACACTTCCAGCTGGAGCTCAGCAGCGGCTTTTTGGACAAGATCACGCCGTGTTAGGCTTCCAGAGCCCCGGCTAAGCAATTTTACCGGGTCGCCCGGTTCTTTTTTTAACCAGCCCGGTTCTTTTTACACTTCCAGCTGGAGCTCAGCATCGTGTAAAACATAAACCAAACGATGAAATTGGTTATTTCTTCATGTATAATGATCAACTCGATACTCCCTAGCCCCCAACAGCCTTTTTTTTCATAACACTTTAACCAGAGTGACGGGAGAGCGGCATTTCAGAAAACGTGCTTATCTCGGCGAGAAAAAGCGATTTCGGCAATAAAATTTAAAACGCGTGTAAAACATAAACCAAACGATGAAATTGGTTATTTCTTCATGTATAATGATCAACTCGATACTCCCTAGCCCCCAACAGCCTTTTTTTTCATAACACTTTAACCAGAGTGACGGGAGAGCGGCATTTCAGAAAACGTGCTTATCTCGGCGAGAAAAAGCGATTTCGGCAATAAAATTTAAAACGCGTGTAAAACATAAACCAAACGATGAAATTGGTTATTTCTTCATGTATAATGATCAACTCGATACTCCCTAGCCCCCAACAGCCTTTTTTTTTCATAACACTTTAACCAGAGTGACGGGAGAGCGGCATTTCAGAAAATGTGCTTATCTCGGCGAGAAAAAGCGATTTCGGCAATAAAATTTAAAACGCGTGTAAAACATAAACCAAACGATGAAATTGGTTATTTCTTCATGTATAATGATCAACTCGATACTCCCTAGCCCCCAACAGCCTTTTTTTTCATAACACTTTAACCAGAGTGACGGGAGAGCGGCATTTCAGAAAACGTGCTTATCTCGGCGAGAAAAAGCGATTTCGGCAATAAAATTTAAAACGCGTGTAAAACATAAACTAAACGATGAAATTGGTTATTTCTTCATGTATAATGATCAACTCGATACTCCCTAGCCCCCAACAGCCTTTTTTTTCATAACACTTTAACCAGAGTGACGGGAGAGCGGCATTTCAGAAAACGTGCTTATCTCGGCGAGAAAAAGCGATTTCGGCAATAAAATTTAAAACGCGTGTAAAACATAAACCAAACGATGAAATTGGTTATTTCTTCATGTATAATGATCAACTCGATACTCCCTAGCCCCCAACAGCCTTTTTTTTCATAACACTTTAACCAGAGTGACGGGAGAGCGACATTTCAGAAAACGTGCTTATCTCGGCGAGAAAAAGCGATTTCGGCAATAAAATTTAAAACGCGTGTAAAACATAAACCAAACGATGAAATTGGTTATTTCTTCATGTATAATGATCAACTCGATACTCCCTAGCCCCCAACAGCCTTTTTTTTCATAACACTTTAACCAGAGTGACGGGAGAGCGGCATTTCAGAAAACGTGCTTATCTCGGCGAGAAAAAGCGATTTCGGCAATAAAATTTAAAACGCGTGTAAAACATAAACCAAACGATGAAATTGGTTATTTCTTCATGTATAATGATCAACTCGATACTCCCTAGCCCCCAACAGCCTTTTTTTTCATAACACTTTAACCAGAGTGACGGGAGAGCGGCATTTCAGAAAACGTGCTTATCTCGGCGAGAAAAAGCGATTTCGGCAATAAAATTTAAAACGCGTGTAAAACATAAACCAAACGATGAAATTGGTTATTTCTTCATGTATAATGATCAACTCGATACTCCCTAGCCCCCAACAGCCTTTTTTTTCATAACACTTTAACCAGAGTGACGGGAGAGCGGCATTTCAGAAAACGTGCTTATCTCGGCGAGAAAAAGCGATTTCGGCAATAAAATTTAAAACGCGTGTAAAACATAAACCAAACGATGAAATTGGTTATTTCTTCATGTATAATGATCAACTCGATACTCCCTAGCCCCCAACAGCCTTTTTTTTCATAACACTTTAACCAGAGTGACGGGAGAGCGGCATTTCAGAAAACGTGCTTATCTCGGCGAGAAAAAGCGATTTCGGCATTAAAATTTAAAACGCGTGTAAAACATAAACCAAACGATGAAATTGGTTATTTCTTCATGTATAATGATCAACTCGATACTCCCTAGCCCCCAACAGCCTTTTTTTTCATAACACTTTAACCAGAGTGACGGGAGAGCGGCATTTCAGAAAACGTGCTTATCTCGGCGAGAAAAAGCGATTTCGGCAATAAAATTTAAAACGCGTGTAAAACATAAACCAAACGATGAAATTGGTTATTTCTTCATGTATAATGATCAACTCGAGTCGAGCTCCAGGGAGAGAGGCTGATTTTTCGCTTTTTGAGGCCGACCGACGAACCGGCGCGGGGCGGACTCAAAAGCCCGCAGAGCCGTAGGCACTTAGAAAAGTTTCGCCTTTGGCTGTGAGCTCCAGGGGGAGAGGCTGGTTTTGCGTTATTTTAGGCCGGCTGGAGAACCGGCGCGGGTCGGACGCACAATCCCCGATGAGCCGTGGGCACTTAGAAAATTTTTGCCAAGTTGGCTCTGAGCGCCTGGTACCTAATATGGAAGTATAGAGGCCGACTTTCGGGCAAGATCACGCCGCGTTAGGCTTCCAGGACCCCGGCTAAGCAATTTTACCGGGCCGCCCGGTTCTTTTTTTGAACCAGCCCGGTTCTTTTTACACTTCCAGCTGGAGCTCAGCAGCGGCTTTTTGCGCAAGATCACTCCGGGTTAGGCTTCCAGGACCTCGGCTAAGCAATTCTACCGGGCCGCCCGGTTCTTTTTTTGAACCAGCCCGGTTCTTTTTACACTTCCAGCTGGAGCTCACGAGCGGCTTTTTGGACAAGATCACGCCGTGTTAGGCTTCCAGAGCCCCGGCTAAGCAATTTTACCGGGTCGCCCGGTTCTTTTTTTAACCAGCCCGGTTCTTTTTACACTTCCAGCTGGAGCTCAGCATCGTGTAAAACATAAACCAAACGATGAAATTGGTTATTTCTTCATGTATAATGATCAACTCGATACTCCCTAGCCCCCAACAGCCTTTTTTTTTCATAACACTTTAACCAGAGTGACGGGAGAGCGGCATTTCAGAAAACGTGCTTATCTCGGCGAGAAAAAGCGATTTCGGCAATAAAATTTAAAACGCGTGTAAAACATAAACCAAACGATGAAATTGGTTATTTCTTCATGTATAATGATCAACTCGATACTCCCTAGCCCCCAACAGCCTTTTTTTTCATAACACTTTAACCAGAGTGACGGGAGAGCGGCATTTCAGAAAACGTGCTTATCTCGGCGAGAAAAAGCGATTTCGGCAATAAAATTTAAAACGCGTGTAAAACATAAACCAAACGATGAAATTGGTTATTTCTTCATGTATAATGATCAACTCGATACTCCCTAGCCCCCAACAGCCTTTTTTTTCATAACACTTTAACCAGAGTGACGGGAGAGCGGCATTTCAGAAAACGTGCTTATCTCGGCGAGAAAAAGCGATTTCGGCAATAAAATTTAAAACGCGTGTAAAACATAAACCAAACGATGAAATTGGTTATTTCTTCATGTATAATGATCAACTCGATACTCCCTAGCCCCCAACAGCCTTTTTTTTCATAACACTTTAACCAGAGTGACGGGAGAGCGGCATTTCAGAAAACGTGCTTATCTCGGCGAGAAAAAGCGATTTCGGCAATAAAATTTAAAACGCGTGTAAAACATAAACCAAACGATGAAATTGGTTATTTCTTCATGTATAATGATCAACTCGATACTCCCTAGCCCCCAACAGCCTTTTTTTTCATAACACTTTAACCAGAGTGACGGGAGAGCGGCATTTCAGAAAACGTGCTTATCTCGGCGAGAAAAAGCGATTTCGGCAATAAAATTTAAAACGCGTGTAAAACATAAACCAAACGATGAAATTGGTTATTTCTTCATGTATAATGATCAACTCGATACTCCCTAGCCCCCAACAGCCTTTTTTTTCATAACACTTTAACCAGAGTGACGGGAGAGCGGCATTTCAGAAAACGTGCTTATCTCGGCGAGAAAAAGCGATTTCGGCAATAAAATTTAAAACGCGTGTAAAACATAAACCAAACGATGAAATTGGTTATTTCTTCATGTATAATGATCAACTCGATACTCCCTAGCCCCCAACAGCCTTTTTTTTCATAACACTTTAACCAGAGTGACGGGAGAGCGGCATTTCAGAAAACGTGCTTATCTCGGCGAGAAAAAGCGATTTCGGCAATAAAATTTAAAACGCGTGTAAAACATAAACCAAACGATGAAATTGGTTATTTCTTCATGTATAATGATCAACTCGATACTCCCTAGCCCCCAACAGCCTTTTTTTTCATAACACTTTAACCAGAGTGACGGGAGAGCGGCATTTCAGAAAACGTGCTTATCTCGGCGAGAAAAAGCGATTTCGGCAATAAAATTTAAAACGCGTGTAAAACATAAACCAAACGATGAAATTGGTTATTTCTTCATGTATAATGATCAACTCGATACTCCCTAGCCCCCAACAGCCTTTTTTTTCATAACACTTTAACCAGAGTGACGGGAGAGCGGCATTTCAGAAAACGTGCTTATCTCGGCGAGAAAAAGCGATTTCGGCAATAAAATTTAAAACGCGTGTAAAACATAAACCAAACGATGAAATTGGTTATTTCTTCATGTATAATGATCAACTCGATACTCCCTAGCCCCCAACAGCCTTTTTTTTCATAACACTTTAACCAGAGTGACGGGAGAGCGGCATTTCAGAAAACGTGCTTATCTCGGCGAGAAAAAGCGATTTCGGCAATAAAATTTAAAACGCGTGTAAAACATAAACCAAACGATGAAATTGGTTATTTCTTCATGTATAATGATCAACTCGATACTCCCTAGCCCCCAACAGCCTTTTTTTTCATAACACTTTAACCAGAGTGACGGGAGAGCGGCATTTCAGAAAACGTGCTTATCTCGGCGAGAAAAAGCGATTTCGGCATTAAAATTTAAAACGCGTGTAAAACATAAACCAAACGATGAAATTGGTTATTTCTTCATGTATAATGATCAACTCGATACTCCCTAGCCCCCAACAGCCTTTTTTTTCATAACACTTTAACCAGAGTGACGGGAGAGCGGCATTTCAGAAAACGTGCTTATCTCGGCGAGAAAAAGCGATTTCGGCAATAAAATTTAAAACGCGTGTAAAACATAAACCAAACGATGAAATTGGTTATTTCTTCATGTATAATGATCAACTCGAGTCGAGCTCCAGGGAGAGAGGCTGATTTTTCGCTTTTTGAGGCCGACCGACGAACCGGCGCGGGGCGGACTCAAAAGCCCGCAGAGCCGTAGGCACTTAGAAAAGTTTCGCCTTTGGCTGTGAGCTCCAGGGGGAGAGGCTGGTTTTGCGTTATTTTAGGCCGGCTGGAGAACCGGCGCGGGTCGGACGCACAATCCCCGATGAGCCGTGGGCACTTAGAAAATTTTTGCCAAGTTGGCTCTGAGCGCCTGGTACCTAATATGGAAGTATAGAGGCCGACTTTCGGGCAAGATCACGCCGCGTTAGGCTTCCAGGACCCCGGCTAAGCAATTTTACCGGGCCGCCCGGTTCTTTTTTTGAACCAGCCCGGTTCTTTTTACACTTCCAGCTGGAGCTCAGCAGCGGCTTTTTGCGCAAGATCACTCCGGGTTAGGCTTCCAGGACCTCGGCTAAGCAATTCTACCGGGCCGCCCGGTTCTTTTTTTGAACCAGCCCGGTTCTTTTTACACTTCCAGCTGGAGCTCACGAGCGGCTTTTTGGACAAGATCACGCCGTGTTAGGCTTCCAGAGCCCCGGCTAAGCAATTTTACCGGGTCGCCCGGTTCTTTTTTTAACCAGCCCGGTTCTTTTTACACTTCCAGCTGGAGCTCAGCATCGTGTAAAACATAAACCAAACGATGAAATTGGTTATTTCTTCATGTATAATGATCAACTCGATACTCCCTAGCCCCCAACAGCCTTTTTTTTTCATAACACTTTAACCAGAGTGACGGGAGAGCGGCATTTCAGAAAACGTGCTTATCTCGGCGAGAAAAAGCGATTTCGGCAATAAAATTTAAAACGCGTGTAAAACATAAACCAAACGATGAAATTGGTTATTTCTTCATGTATAATGATCAACTCGATACTCCCTAGCCCCCAACAGCCTTTTTTTTCATAACACTTTAACCAGAGTGACGGGAGAGCGGCATTTCAGAAAACGTGCTTATCTCGGCGAGAAAAAGCGATTTCGGCAATAAAATTTAAAACGCGTGTAAAACATAAACCAAACGATGAAATTGGTTATTTCTTCATGTATAATGATCAACTCGATACTCCCTAGCCCCCAACAGCCTTTTTTTTCATAACACTTTAACCAGAGTGACGGGAGAGCGGCATTTCAGAAAACGTGCTTATCTCGGCGAGAAAAAGCGATTTCGGCAATAAAATTTAAAACGCGTGTAAAACATAAACCAAACGATGAAATTGGTTATTTCTTCATGTATAATGATCAACTCGATACTCCCTAGCCCCCAACAGCCTTTTTTTTCATAACACTTTAACCAGAGTGACGGGAGAGCGGCATTTCAGAAAACGTGCTTATCTCGGCGAGAAAAAGCGATTTCGGCAATAAAATTTAAAACGCGTGTAAAACATAAACCAAACGATGAAATTGGTTATTTCTTCATGTATAATGATCAACTCGATACTCCCTAGCCCCCAACAGCCTTTTTTTTCATAACACTTTAACCAGAGTGACGGGAGAGCGGCATTTCAGAAAACGTGCTTATCTCGGCGAGAAAAAGCGATTTCGGCAATAAAATTTAAAACGCGTGTAAAACATAAACCAAACGATGAAATTGGTTATTTCTTCATGTATAATGATCAACTCGATACTCCCTAGCCCCCAACAGCCTTTTTTTTCATAACACTTTAACCAGAGTGACGGGAGAGCGGCATTTCAGAAAACGTGCTTATCTCGGCGAGAAAAAGCGATTTCGGCAATAAAATTTAAAACGCGTGTAAAACATAAACCAAACGATGAAATTGGTTATTTCTTCATGTATAATGATCAACTCGATACTCCCTAGCCCCCAACAGCCTTTTTTTTCATAACACTTTAACCAGAGTGACGGGAGAGCGGCATTTCAGAAAACGTGCTTATCTCGGCGAGAAAAAGCGATTTCGGCAATAAAATTTAAAACGCGTGTAAAACATAAACCAAACGATGAAATTGGTTATTTCTTCATGTATAATGATCAACTCGATACTCCCTAGCCCCCAACAGCCTTTTTTTTCATAACACTTTAACCAGAGTGACGGGAGAGCGGCATTTCAGAAAACGTGCTTATCTCGGCGAGAAAAAGCGATTTCGGCAATAAAATTTAAAACGCGTGTAAAACATAAACCAAACGATGAAATTGGTTATTTCTTCATGTATAATGATCAACTCGATACTCCCTAGCCCCCAACAGCCTTTTTTTTCATAACACTTTAACCAGAGTGACGGGAGAGCGGCATTTCAGAAAACGTGCTTATCTCGGCGAGAAAAAGCGATTTCGGCAATAAAATTTAAAACGCGTGTAAAACATAAACCAAACGATGAAATTGGTTATTTCTTCATGTATAATGATCAACTCGATACTCCCTAGCCCCCAACAGCCTTTTTTTTCATAACACTTTAACCAGAGTGACGGGAGAGCGGCATTTCAGAAAACGTGCTTATCTCGGCGAGAAAAAGCGATTTCGGCAATAAAATTTAAAACGCGTGTAAAACATAAACCAAACGATGAAATTGGTTATTTCTTCATGTATAATGATCAACTCGAGTCGAGCTCCAGGGAGAGAGGCTGATTTTTCGCTTTTTGAGGCCGACCGACGAACCGGCGCGGGGCGGACTCAAAAGCCCGCAGAGCCGTAGGCACTTAGAAAAGTTTCGCCTTTGGCTGTGAGCTCCAGGGGGAGAGGCTGGTTTTGCGTTATTTTAGGCCGGCTGGAGAACCGGCGCGGGTCGGACGCACAATCCCCGATGAGCCGTGGGCACTTAGAAAATTTTTGCCAAGTTGGCTCTGAGCGCCTGGTACCTAATATGGAAGTATAGAGGCCGACTTTCGGGCAAGATCACGCCGCGTTAGGCTTCCAGGACCCCGGCTAAGCAATTTTACCGGGCCGCCCGGTTCTTTTTTTGAACCAGCCCGGTTCTTTTTACACTTCCAGCTGGAGCTCAGCAGCGGCTTTTTGCGCAAGATCACGCCGGGTTAGGCTTCCAGGACCTCGGCTAAGCAATTCTACCGGACCGCCCGGTTCTTTTTTTGAACCAGCCCGGTTCTTTTTACACTTCCAGCTGGAGCTCACGAGCGGCTTTTTGGACAAGATCACGCCGTGTTAGGCTTCCAGAGCCCCGGCTAAGCAATTTTACCGGCCCGCCCGGTTCTTTTTTTCAACCAGCCCGGTTCTTTTTACACTTCCAGCTGGAGCTCAGCAGCGGGTTTTTGGACAAGATCACGCCGTGTTAGGCTTCCAGAGCCCCGGCTAAGCAATTTTACAGGGTCGCCCGGTTCTTTTTTTTAACCAGCCCGGTTTTTTTTACACTTCCAGCTGGAGCTCAGCAGCGGCTTTTTGCACAGTATCACGCCGGGTTAGGCTTCCAGAGCCCCGGCTAAGCAATTTTACCGGGCCGCCCGGTTCTTTTTTTTAACCAGCCCGGTTCTTTTTACACTTCCAGCTGGAGCTCAGCAGCGGCTTTTTGGACAAGATCACGCCGTGTTAGGCTTCCAGAGCCCCGGCTAAGCAATTTTACCGGGTCGCCCGGTTCTTTTTTTTAACCAGCCCGGTTCTTTTTACACTTCCAGCTGGAGCTCAGCAGCGGCTTTTTGGACAAGATCACGCCGTGTTAGGCTTCCAGAGCCCCGGCTAAGCAATTTTACCGGGTCGCCCGGTTCTTTTTTTAACCAGCCCGGTTCTTTTTACACTTCCAGCTGGAGCTCAGCATCGTGTAAAACATAAACCAAACGATGAAATTGGTTATTTCTTCATGTATAATGATCAACTCGATACTCCCTAGCCCCCAACAGCCTTTTTTTTCATAACACTTTAACCAGAGTGACGGGAGAGCGGCATTTCAGAAAACGTGCTTATCTCGGCGAGAAAAAGCGATTTCGGCAATAAAATTTAAAACGCGTGTAAAACATAAACCAAACGATGAAATTGGTTATTTCTTCATGTATAATGATCAACTCGATACTCCCTAGCCCCCAACAGCCTTTTTTTTCATAACACTTTAACCAGAGTGACGGGAGAGCGGCATTTCAGAAAACGTGCTTATCTCGGCGAGAAAAAGCGATTTCGGCAATAAAATTTAAAACGCGTGTAAAACATAAACCAAACGATGAAATTGGTTATTTCTTCATGTATAATGATCAACTCGAGTCGAGCTCCAGGGAGAGAGGCTGATTTTTCGCTTTTTGAGGCCGACCGACGAACCGGCGCGGGGCGGACTCAAAAGCCCGCAGAGCCGTAGGCACTTAGAAAAGTTTCGCCTTTGGCTGTGAGCTCCAGGGGGAGAGGCTGGTTTTGCGTTATTTTAGGCCGGCTGGAGAACCGGCGCGGGTCGGACGCACAATCCCCGATGAGCCGTGGGCACTTAAAAAATTTTTGCCAAGTTGGCTCTGAGCGCCTGGTACCTAATATGGAAGTATAGAGGCCGACTTTCGGGCAAGATCACGCCGCGTTAGGCTTCCAGGACCCCGGCTAAGCAATTTTACCGGGCCGCCCGGTTCTTTTTTTGAACCAGCCCGGTTCTTTTTACACTTCCAGCTGGAGCTCAGCAGCGGCTTTTTGCGCAAGATCACGCCGGGTTAGGCTTCCAGGACCTCGGCTAAGCAATTCTACCGGGCCGCCCGGTTCTTTTTTTGAACCAGCCCGGTTCTTTTTACACTTCCAGCTGGAGCTCACGAGCGGCTTTTTGGACAAGATCACGCCGTGTTAGGCTTCCAGAGCCCCGGCTAAGCAATTTTACCGGCCCGCCCGGTTCTTTTTTTCAACCAGCCCGGTTCTTTTTACACTTCCAGCTGGAGCTCAGCAGCGGGTTTTTGGACAAGATCACGCCGTGTTAGGCTTCCAGAGCCCCGGCTAAGCAATTTTACAGGGTCGCCCGGTTCTTTTTTTTAACCAGCCCGGTTTTTTTTACACTTCCAGCTGGAGCTCAGCAGCGGCTTTTTGCACAGTATCACGCCGGGTTAGGCTTCCAGAGCCCCGGCTAAGCAATTTTACCGGGCCGCCCGGTTCTTTTTTTTAACCAGCCCGGTTCTTTTTACACTTCCAGCTGGAGCTCAGCAGCGGCTTTTTGGACAAGATCACGCCGTGTTAGGCTTCCAGAGCCCCGGCTAAGCAATTTTACCGGGTCGCCCGGTTCTTTTTTTTAACCAGCCCGGTTCTTTTTACACTTCCAGCTGGAGCTCAGCAGCGGCTTTTTGGACAAGATCACGCCGTGTTAGGCTTCCAGAGCCCCGGCTAAGCAATTTTACCGGGTCGCCCGGTTCTTTTTTTAACCAGCCCGGTTCTTTTTACACTTCCAGCTGGAGCTCAGCATCGTGTAAAACATAAACCAAACGATGAAATTGGTTATTTCTTCATGTATAATGATCAACTCGATACTCCCTAGCCCCCAACAGCCTTTTTTTTCATAACACTTTAACCAGAGTGACGGGAGAGCGGCATTTCAGAAAACGTGCTTATCTCGGCGAGAAAAAGCGATTTCGGCAATAAAATTTAAAACGCGTGTAAAACATAAACCAAACGATGAAATTGGTTATTTCTTCATGTATAATGATCAACTCGATACTCCCTAGCCCCCAACAGCCTTTTTTTTCATAACACTTTAACCAGAGTGACGGGAGAGCGGCATTTCAGAAAACGTGCTTATCTCGGCGAGAAAAAGCGATTTCGGCAATAAAATTTAAAACGCGTGTAAAACATAAACCAAACGATGAAATTGGTTATTTCTTCATGTATAATGATCAACTCGATACTCCCTAGCCCCCAACAGCCTTTTTTTTCATAACACTTTAACCAGAGTGACGGGAGAGCGGCATTTCAGAAAACGTGCTTATCTCGGCGAGAAAAAGCGATTTCGGCAATAAAATTTAAAACGCGTGTAAAACATAAACCAAACGATGAAATTGGTTATTTCTTCATGTATAATGATCAACTCGATACTCCCTAGCCCCCAACAGCCTTTTTTTTCATAACACTTTAACCAGAGTGACGGGAGAGCGGCATTTCAGAAAACGTGCTTATCTCGGCGAGAAAAAGCGATTTCGGCATTAAAATTTAAAACGCGTGTAAAACATAAACCAAACGATGAAATTGGTTATTTCTTCATGTATAATGATCAACTCGATACTCCCTAGCCCCCAACAGCCTTTTTTTTTTCATAACACTTTAACCAGAGTGACGGGAGAGCGGCATTTCAGAAAACGTGCTTATCTCGGCGAGAAAAAGCGATTTCGGCAATAAAATTTAAAACGCGTGTAAAACATAAACCAAACGATGAAATTGGTTATTTCTTCATGTATAATGATCAACTCGAGTCGAGCTCCAGGGAGAGAGGCTGATTTTTCGCTTTTTGAGGCCGACCGACGAACCGGCGCGGGGCGGACTCAAAAGCCCGCAGAGCCGTAGGCACTTAGAAAAGTTTCGCCTTTGGCTGTGAGCTCCAGGGGGAGAGGCTGGTTTTGCGTTATTTTAGGCCGGCTGGAGAACCGGCGCGGGTCGGACGCACAATCCCCGATGAGCCGTGGGCACTTAGAAAATTTTTGCCAAGTTGGCTCTGAGCGCCTGGTACCTAATATGGAAGTATAGAGGCCGACTTTCGGGCAAGATCACGCCGCGTTAGGCTTCCAGGACCCCGGCTAAGCAATTTTACCGGGCCGCCCGGTTCTTTTTTTGAACCAGCCCGGTTCTTTTTACACTTCCAGCTGGAGCTCAGCAGCGGCTTTTTGCGCAAGATCACTCCGGGTTAGGCTTCCAGGACCTCGGCTAAGCAATTCTACCGGGCCGCCCGGTTCTTTTTTTGAACCAGCCCGGTTCTTTTTACACTTCCAGCTGGAGCTCACGAGCGGCTTTTTGGACAAGATCACGCCGTGTTAGGCTTCCAGAGCCCCGGCTAAGCAATTTTACCGGCCCGCCCGGTTCTTTTTTTCAACCAGCCCGGTTCTTTTTACACTTCCAGCTGGAGCTCAGCAGCGGGTTTTTGGACAAGATCACGCCGTGTTAGGCTTCCAGAGCCCCGGCTAAGCAATTTTACAGGGTCGCCCGGTTCTTTTTTTTAACCAGCCCGGTTTTTTTTACACTTCCAGCTGGAGCTCAGCAGCGGCTTTTTGCACAGTATCACGCCTGGTTAGGCTTCCAGAGCCCCGGCTAAGCAATTTTACCGGGCCGCCCGGTTCTTTTTTTTAACCAGCCCGGTTCTTTTTACACTTCCAGCTGGAGCTCAGCAGCGGCTTTTTGGACAAGATCACGCCGTGTTAGGCTTCCAGAGCCCCGGCTAAGCAATTTTACCGGGTCGCCCGGTTCTTTTTTTTAACCAGCCCGGTTCTTTTTACACTTCCAGCTGGAGCTCAGCAGCGGCTTTTTGGACAAGATCACGCCGTGTTAGGCTTCCAGAGCCCCGGCTAAGCAATTTTACCGGGTCGCCCGGTTCTTTTTTTAACCAGCCCGGTTCTTTTTACACTTCCAGCTGGAGCTCAGCATCGTGTAAAACATAAACCAAACGATGAAATTGGTTATTTCTTCATGTATAATGATCAACTCGATACTCCCTAGCCCCCAACAGCCTTTTTTTTCATAACACTTTAACCAGAGTGACGGGAGAGCGGCATTTCAGAAAACGTGCTTATCTCGGCGAGAAAAAGCCATTTCGGCAATAAAATTTAAAACGCGTGTAAAACATAAACCAAACGATGAAATTGGTTATTTCTTCATGTATAATGATCAACTCGATACTCCCTAGCCCCCAACAGCCTTTTTTTTCATAACACTTTAACCAGAGTGACGGGAGAGCGGCATTTCAGAAAACGTGCTTATCTCGGCGAGAAAAAGCGATTTCGGCAATAAAATTTAAAACGCGTGTAAAACATAAACCAAACGATGAAATTGGTTATTTCTTCATGTATAATGATCAACTCGATACTCCCTAGCCCCCAACAGCCTTTTTTTTCATAACACTTTAACCAGAGTGACGGGAGAGCGGCATTTCAGAAAACGTGCTTATCTCGGCGAGAAAAAGCGATTTCGGCAATAAAATTTAAAACGCGTGTAAAACATAAACCAAACGATGAAATTGGTTATTTCTTCATGTATAATGATCAACTCGATACTCCCTAGCCCCCAACAGCCTTTTTTTTCATAACACTTTAACCAGAGTGACGGGAGAGCGGCATTTCAGAAAACGTGCTTATCTCGGCGAGAAAAAGCGATTTCGGCAATAAAATTTAAAACGCGTGTAAAACATAAACCAAACGATGAAATTGGTTATTTCTTCATGTATAATGATCAACTCGATACTCCCTAGCCCCCAACAGCCTTTTTTTTCATAACACTTTAACCAGAGTGACGGGAGAGCGGCATTTCAGAAAACGTGCTTATCTCGGCGAGAAAAAGCGATTTCGGCAATAAAATTTAAAACGCGTGTAAAACATAAACCAAACGATGAAATTGGTTATTTCTTCATGTATAATGATCAACTCGATACTCCCTAGCCCCCAACAGCCTTTTTTTTCATAACACTTTAACCAGAGTGACGGGAGAGCGGCATTTCAGAAAACGTGCTTATCTCGGCGAGAAAAAGCGATTTCGGCAATAAAATTTAAAACGCGTGTAAAACATAAACCAAACGATGAAATTGGTTATTTCTTCATGTATAATGATCAACTCGATACTCCCTAGCCCCCAACAGCCTTTTTTTTCATAACACTTTAACCAGAGTGACGGGAGAGCGGCATTTCAGAAAACGTGCTTATCTCGGCGAGAAAAAGCGATTTCGGCAATAAAATTTAAAACGCGTGTAAAACATAAACCAAACGATGAAATTGGTTATTTCTTCATGTATAATGATCAACTCGATACTCCCTAGCCCCCAACAGCCTTTTTTTTCATAACACTTTAACCAGAGTGACGGGAGAGCGGCATTTCAGAAAACGTGCTTATCTCGGCGAGAAAAAGCGATTTCGGCAATAAAATTTAAAACGCGTGTAAAACATAAACCAAACGATGAAATTGGTTATTTCTTCATGTATAATGATCAACTCGATACTCCCTAGCCCCCAACAGCCTTTTTTTTCATAACACTTTAACCAGAGTGACGGGAGAGCGGCATTTCAGAAAACGTGCTTATCTCGGCGAGAAAAAGCGATTTCGGCAATAAAATTTAAAACGCGTGTAAAACATAAACCAAACGATGAAATTGGTTATTTCTTCATGTATAATGATCAACTCGATACTCCCTAGCCCCCAACAGCCTTTTTTTTCATAACACTTTAACCAGAGTGACGGGAGAGCGGCATTTCAGAAAACGTGCTTATCTCGGCGAGAAAAAGCGATTTCGGCAATAAAATTTAAAACGCGTGTAAAACATAAACCAAACGATGAAATTGGTTATTTCTTCATGTATAATGATCAACTCGAGTCGAGCTCCAGGGAGAGAGGCTGATTTTTCGCTTTTTGAGGCCGACCGACGAACCGGCGCGGGGCGGACTCAAAAGCCCGCAGAGCCGTAGGCACTTAGAAAAGTTTCGCCTTTGGCTGTGAGCTCCAGGGGGAGAGGCTGGTTTTGCGTTATTTTAGGCCGGCTGGAGAACCGGCGCGGGTCGGACGCACAATCCCCGATGAGCCGTGGGCACTTAGAAAATTTTTGCCAAGTTGGCTCTGAGCGCCTGGTACCTAATATGGAAGTATAGAGGCCGACTTTCGGGCAAGATCACGCCGCGTTAGGCTTCCAGGACCCCGGCTAAGCAATTTTACCGGGCCGCCCGGTTCTTTTTTTGAACCAGCCCGGTTCTTTTTACACTTCCAGCTGGAGCTCAGCAGCGGCTTTTTGCGCAAGATCACGCCGGGTTAGGCTTCCAGGACCTCGGCTAAGCAATTCTACCGGACCGCCCGGTTCTTTTTTTGAACCAGCCCGGTTCTTTTTACACTTCCAGCTGGAGCTCACGAGCGGCTTTTTGGACAAGATCACGCCGTGTTAGGCTTCCAGAGCCCCGGCTAAGCAATTTTACCGGCCCGCCCGGTTCTTTTTTTCAACCAGCCCGGTTCTTTTTACACTTCCAGCTGGAGCTCAGCAGCGGGTTTTTGGACAAGATCACGCCGTGTTAGGCTTCCAGAGCCCCGGCTAAGCAATTTTACAGGGTCGCCCGGTTCTTTTTTTTAACCAGCCCGGTTTTTTTTACACTTCCAGCTGGAGCTCAGCAGCGGCTTTTTGCACAGTATCACGCCGGGTTAGGCTTCCAGAGCCCCGGCTAAGCAATTTTACCGGGCCGCCCGGTTCTTTTTTTTAACCAGCCCGGTTCTTTTTACACTTCCAGCTGGAGCTCAGCAGCGGCTTTTTGGACAAGATCACGCCGTGTTAGGCTTCCAGAGCCCCGGCTAAGCAATTTTACCGGGTCGCCCGGTTCTTTTTTTTAACCAGCCCGGTTCTTTTTACACTTCCAGCTGGAGCTCAGCAGCGGCTTTTTGGACAAGATCACGCCGTGTTAGGCTTCCAGAGCCCCGGCTAAGCAATTTTACCGGGTCGCCCGGTTCTTTTTTTAACCAGCCCGGTTCTTTTTACACTTCCAGCTGGAGCTCAGCATCGTGTAAAACATAAACCAAACGATGAAATTGGTTATTTCTTCATGTATAATGATCAACTCGATACTCCCTAGCCCCCAACAGCCTTTTTTTTCATAACACTTTAACCAGAGTGACGGGAGAGCGGCATTTCAGAAAACGTGCTTATCTCGGCGAGAAAAAGCGATTTCGGCAATAAAATTTAAAACGCGTGTAAAACATAAACCAAACGATGAAATTGGTTATTTCTTCATGTATAATGATCAACTCGATACTCCCTAGCCCCCAACAGCCTTTTTTTTCATAACACTTTAACCAGAGTGACGGGAGAGCGGCATTTCAGAAAACGTGCTTATCTCGGCGAGAAAAAGCGATTTCGGCAATAAAATTTAAAACGCGTGTAAAACATAAACCAAACGATGAAATTGGTTATTTCTTCATGTATAATGATCAACTCGAGTCGAGCTCCAGGGAGAGAGGCTGATTTTTCGCTTTTTGAGGCCGACCGACGAACCGGCGCGGGGCGGACTCAAAAGCCCGCAGAGCCGTAGGCACTTAGAAAAGTTTCGCCTTTGGCTGTGAGCTCCAGGGGGAGAGGCTGGTTTTGCGTTATTTTAGGCCGGCTGGAGAACCGGCGCGGGTCGGACGCACAATCCCCGATGAGCCGTGGGCACTTAAAAAATTTTTGCCAAGTTGGCTCTGAGCGCCTGGTACCTAATATGGAAGTATAGAGGCCGACTTTCGGGCAAGATCACGCCGCGTTAGGCTTCCAGGACCCCGGCTAAGCAATTTTACCGGGCCGCCCGGTTCTTTTTTTGAACCAGCCCGGTTCTTTTTACACTTCCAGCTGGAGCTCAGCAGCGGCTTTTTGCGCAAGATCACGCCGGGTTAGGCTTCCAGGACCTCGGCTAAGCAATTCTACCGGGCCGCCCGGTTCTTTTTTTGAACCAGCCCGGTTCTTTTTACACTTCCAGCTGGAGCTCACGAGCGGCTTTTTGGACAAGATCACGCCGTGTTAGGCTTCCAGAGCCCCGGCTAAGCAATTTTACCGGCCCGCCCGGTTCTTTTTTTCAACCAGCCCGGTTCTTTTTACACTTCCAGCTGGAGCTCAGCAGCGGGTTTTTGGACAAGATCACGCCGTGTTAGGCTTCCAGAGCCCCGGCTAAGCAATTTTACAGGGTCGCCCGGTTCTTTTTTTTAACCAGCCCGGTTTTTTTTACACTTCCAGCTGGAGCTCAGCAGCGGCTTTTTGCACAGTATCACGCCGGGTTAGGCTTCCAGAGCCCCGGCTAAGCAATTTTACCGGGCCGCCCGGTTCTTTTTTTTAACCAGCCCGGTTCTTTTTACACTTCCAGCTGGAGCTCAGCAGCGGCTTTTTGGACAAGATCACGCCGTGTTAGGCTTCCAGAGCCCCGGCTAAGCAATTTTACCGGGTCGCCCGGTTCTTTTTTTTAACCAGCCCGGTTCTTTTTACACTTCCAGCTGGAGCTCAGCAGCGGCTTTTTGGACAAGATCACGCCGTGTTAGGCTTCCAGAGCCCCGGCTAAGCAATTTTACCGGGTCGCCCGGTTCTTTTTTTAACCAGCCCGGTTCTTTTTACACTTCCAGCTGGAGCTCAGCATCGTGTAAAACATAAACCAAACGATGAAATTGGTTATTTCTTCATGTATAATGATCAACTCGATACTCCCTAGCCCCCAACAGCCTTTTTTTTCATAACACTTTAACCAGAGTGACGGGAGAGCGGCATTTCAGAAAACGTGCTTATCTCGGCGAGAAAAAGCGATTTCGGCAATAAAATTTAAAACGCGTGTAAAACATAAACCAAACGATGAAATTGGTTATTTCTTCATGTATAATGATCAACTCGATACTCCCTAGCCCCCAACAGCCTTTTTTTTCATAACACTTTAACCAGAGTGACGGGAGAGCGGCATTTCAGAAAACGTGCTTATCTCGGCGAGAAAAAGCGATTTCGGCAATAAAATTTAAAACGCGTGTAAAACATAAACCAAACGATGAAATTGGTTATTTCTTCATGTATAATGATCAACTCGATACTCCCTAGCCCCCAACAGCCTTTTTTTTCATAACACTTTAACCAGAGTGACGGGAGAGCGGCATTTCAGAAAACGTGCTTATCTCGGCGAGAAAAAGCGATTTCGGCAATAAAATTTAAAACGCGTGTAAAACATAAACCAAACGATGAAATTGGTTATTTCTTCATGTATAATGATCAACTCGATACTCCCTAGCCCCCAACAGCCTTTTTTTTCATAACACTTTAACCAGAGTGACGGGAGAGCGGCATTTCAGAAAACGTGCTTATCTCGGCGAGAAAAAGCGATTTCGGCATTAAAATTTAAAACGCGTGTAAAACATAAACCAAACGATGAAATTGGTTATTTCTTCATGTATAATGATCAACTCGATACTCCCTAGCCCCCAACAGCCTTTTTTTTTCATAACACTTTAACCAGAGTGACGGGAGAGCGGCATTTCAGAAAACGTGCTTATCTCGGCGAGAAAAAGCGATTTCGGCAATAAAATTTAAAACGCGTGTAAAACATAAACCAAACGATGAAATTGGTTATTTCTTCATGTATAATGATCAACTCGAGTCGAGCTCCAGGGAGAGAGGCTGATTTTTCGCCTTTTGAGGCCGACCGACGAACCGGCGCGGGGCGGACTCAAAAGCCCGCAGAGCCGTAGGCACTTAGAAAAGTTTCGCCTTTGGCTGTGAGCTCCAGGGGGAGAGGCTGGTTTTGCGTTATTTTAGGCCGGCTGGAGAACCGGCGCGGGTCGGACGCACAATCCCCGATGAGCCGTGGGCACTTAGAAAATTTTTGCCAAGTTGGCTCTGAGCGCCTGGTACCTAATATGGAAGTATAGAGGCCGACTTTCGGGCAAGATCACGCCGCGTTAGGCTTCCAGGACCCCGGCTAAGCAATTTTACCGGGCCGCCCGGTTCTTTTTTTGAACCAGCCCGGTTCTTTTTACACTTCCAGCTGGAGCTCAGCAGCGGCTTTTTGCGCAAGATCACTCCGGGTTAGGCTTCCAGGACCTCGGCTAAGCAATTCTACCGGGCCGCCCGGTTCTTTTTTTGAACCAGCCCGGTTCTTTTTACACTTCCAGCTGGAGCTCACGAGCGGCTTTTTGGACAAGATCACGCCGTGTTAGGCTTCCAGAGCCCCGGCTAAGCAATTTTACCGGCCCGCCCGGTTCTTTTTTTCAACCAGCCCGGTTCTTTTTACACTTCCAGCTGGAGCTCAGCAGCGGGTTTTTGGACAAGATCACGCCGTGTTAGGCTTCCAGAGCCCCGGCTAAGCAATTTTACAGGGTCGCCCGGTTCTTTTTTTTAACCAGCCCGGTTTTTTTTACACTTCCAGCTGGAGCTCAGCAGCGGCTTTTTGCACAGTATCACGCCTGGTTAGGCTTCCAGAGCCCCGGCTAAGCAATTTTACCGGGCCGCCCGGTTCTTTTTTTTAACCAGCCCGGTTCTTTTTACACTTCCAGCTGGAGCTCAGCAGCGGCTTTTTGGACAAGATCACGCCGTGTTAGGCTTCCAGAGCCCCGGCTAAGCAATTTTACCGGGTCGCCCGGTTCTTTTTTTTAACCAGCCCGGTTCTTTTTACACTTCCAGCTGGAGCTCAGCAGCGGCTTTTTGGACAAGATCACGCCGTGTTAGGCTTCCAGAGCCCCGGCTAAGCAATTTTACCGGGTCGCCCGGTTCTTTTTTTAACCAGCCCGGTTCTTTTTACACTTCCAGCTGGAGCTCAGCATCGTGTAAAACATAAACCAAACGATGAAATTGGTTATTTCTTCATGTATAATGATCAACTCGATACTCCCTAGCCCCCAACAGCCTTTTTTTTCATAACACTTTAACCAGAGTGACGGGAGAGCGGCATTTCAGAAAACGTGCTTATCTCGGCGAGAAAAAGCCATTTCGGCAATAAAATTTAAAACGCGTGTAAAACATAAACCAAACGATGAAATTGGTTATTTCTTCATGTATAATGATCAACTCGATACTCCCTAGCCCCCAACAGCCTTTTTTTTCATAACACTTTAACCAGAGTGACGGGAGAGCGGCATTTCAGAAAACGTGCTTATCTCGGCGAGAAAAAGCGATTTCGGCAATAAAATTTAAAACGCATGTAAAACATAAACCAAACGATGAAATTGGTTATTTCTTCATGTATAATGATCAACTCGATACTCCCTAGCCCCCAACAGCCTTTTTTTTCATAACACTTTAACCAGAGTGACGGGAGAGCGGCATTTCAGAAAACGTGCTTATCTCGGCGAGAAAAAGCGATTTCGGCAATAAAATTTAAAACGCGTGTAAAACATAAACCAAACGATGAAATTGGTTATTTCTTCATGTATAATGATCAACTCGATACTCCCTAGCCCCCAACAGCCTTTTTTTTCATAACACTTTAACCAGAGTGACGGGAGAGCGGCATTTCAGAAAACGTGCTTATCTCGGCGAGAAAAAGCGATTTCGGCAATAAAATTTAAAACGCGTGTAAAACATAAACCAAACGATGAAATTGGTTATTTCTTCATGTATAATGATCAACTCGATACTCCCTAGCCCCCAACAGCCTTTTTTTTCATAACACTTTAACCAGAGTGACGGGAGAGCGGCATTTCAGAAAACGTGCTTATCTCGGCGAGAAAAAGCGATTTCGGCAATAAAATTTAAAACGCGTGTAAAACATAAACCAAACGATGAAATTGGTTATTTCTTCATGTATAATGATCAACTCGATACTCCCTAGCCCCCAACAGCCTTTTTTTTCATAACACTTTAACCAGAGTGACGGGAGAGCGGCATTTCAGAAAACGTGCTTATCTCGGCGAGAAAAAGCGATTTCGGCAATAAAATTTAAAACGCGTGTAAAACATAAACCAAACGATGAAATTGGTTATTTCTTCATGTATAATGATCAACTCGATACTCCCTAGCCCCCAACAGCCTTTTTTTTCATAACACTTTAACCAGAGTGACGGGAGAGCGGCATTTCAGAAAACGTGCTTATCTCGGCGAGAAAAAGCGATTTCGGCAATAAAATTTAAAACGCGTGTAAAACATAAACCAAACGATGAAATTGGTTATTTCTTCATGTATAATGATCAACTCGATACTCCCTAGCCCCCAACAGCCTTTTTTTTCATAACACTTTAACCAGAGTGACGGGAGAGCGGCATTTCAGAAAACGTGCTTATCTCGGCGAGAAAAAGCGATTTCGGCAATAAAATTTAAAACGCGTGTAAAACATAAACCAAACGATGAAATTGGTTATTTCTTCATGTATAATGATCAACTCGATACTCCCTAGCCCCCAACAGCCTTTTTTTTCATAACACTTTAACCAGAGTGACGGGAGAGCGGCATTTCAGAAAACGTGCTTATCTCGGCGAGAAAAAGCGATTTCGGCAATAAAATTTAAAACGCGTGTAAAACATAAACCAAACGATGAAATTGGTTATTTCTTCATGTATAATGATCAACTCGATACTCCCTAGCCCCCAACAGCCTTTTTTTTCATAACACTTTAACCAGAGTGACGGGAGAGCGGCATTTCAGAAAACGTGCTTATCTCGGCGAGAAAAAGCGATTTCGGCAATAAAATTTAAAACGCGTGTAAAACATAAACCAAACGATGAAATTGGTTATTTCTTCATGTATAATGATCAACTCGATACTCCCTAGCCCCCAACAGCCTTTTTTTTCATAACACTTTAACCAGAGTGACGGGAGAGCGGCATTTCAGAAAACGTGCTTATCTCGGCGAGAAAAAGCGATTTCGGCAATAAAATTTAAAACGCGTGTAAAACATAAACCAAACGATGAAATTGGTTATTTCTTCATGTATAATGATCAACTCGATACTCCCTAGCCCCCAACAGCCTTTTTTTTCATAACACTTTAACCAGAGTGACGGGAGAGCGGCATTTCAGAAAACGTGCTTATCTCGGCGAGAAAAAGCGATTTCGGCAATAACATTTAAAACGCGTGTAAAACATAAACCAAACGATGAAATTGGTTATTTCTTCATGTATAATGATCAACTCGATACTCCCTAGCCCCCAACAGCCTTTTTTTTCATAACACTTTAACCAGAGTGAAGGGAGAGCGGCATTTCAGAAAACGTGCTTATCTCGGCGAGAAAAAGCGATTTCGGCAATAAAATTTAAAACGCGTGTAAAACATAAACCAAACGATGAAATTGGTTATTTCTTCATGTATAATGATCAACTCGATACTCCCTAGCCCCCAACAGCCTTTTTTTTCATAACACTTTAACCAGAGTGACGGGAGAGCGGCATTTCAGAAAACGTGCTTATCTCGGCGAGAAAAAGCGATTTCGGCAATAAAATTTAAAACGCGTGTAAAACATAAACCAAACGATGAAATTGGTTATTTCTTCATGTATAATGATCAACTCGATACTCCCTAGCCCCCAACAGCCTTTTTTTTCATAACACTTTAACCAGAGTGACGGGAGAGCGGCATTTCAGAAAACGTGCTTATCTCGGCGAGAAAAAGCGATTTCGGCAATAAAATTTAAAACGCGTGTAAAACATAAACCAAACGATGAAATTGGTTATTTCTTCATGTATAATGATCAACTCGATACTCCCTAGCCCCCAACAGCCTTTTTTTTCATAACACTTTAACCAGAGTGACGGGAGAGCGGCATTTCAGAAAACGTGCTTATCTCGGCGAGAAAAAGCGATTTCGGCAATAAAATTTAAAACGCGTGTAAAACATAAACCAAACGATGAAATTGGTTATTTCTTCATGTATAATGATCAACTCGATACTCCCTAGCCCCCAACAGCCTTTTTTTTCATAACACTTTAACCAGAGTGACGGGAGAGCGGCATTTCAGAAAACGTGCTTATCTCGGCGAGAAAAAGCGATTTCGGCAATACAATTTAAAACGCGTGTAAAACATAAACCAAACGATGAAATTGGTTATTTCTTCATGTATAATGATCAACTCGATACTCCCTAGCCCCCAACAGCCTTTTTTTTCATAACACTTTAACCAGAGTGACGGGAGAGCGGCATTTCAGAAAACGTGCTTATCTCGGCGAGAAAAAGCGATTTCGGCAATAAAATTTAAAACGCGTGTAAAACATAAACCAAACGATGAAATTGGTTATTTCTTCATGTATAATGATCAACTCGATACTCCCTAGCCCCCAACAGCCTTTTTTTTCATAACACTTTAACCAGAGTGACGGGAGAGCGGCATTTCAGAAAACGTGCTTATCTCGGCGAGAAAAAGCGATTTCGGCAATAAAATTTAAAACGCGTGTAAAACATAAACCAAACGATGAAATTGGTTATTTCTTCATGTATAATGATCAACTCGATACTCCCTAGCCCCCAACAGCCTTTTTTTTCATAACACTTTAACCAGAGTGACGGGAGAGCGGCATTTCAGAAAACGTGCTTATCTCGGCGAGAAAAAGCGATTTCGGCAATAAAATTTAAAACGCGTGTAAAACATAAACCAAACGATGAAATTGGTTATTTCTTCATGTATAATGATCAACTCGATACTCCCTAGCCCCCAACAGCCTTTTTTTTCATAACACTTTAACCAGAGTGACGGGAGAGCGGCATTTCAGAAAACGTGCTTATCTCGGCGAGAAAAAGCGATTTCGGCAATAAAATTTAAAACGCGTGTAAAACATAAACCAAACGATGAAATTGGTTATTTCTTCATGTATAATGATCAACTCGATACTCCCTAGCCCCCAACAGCCTTTTTTTTCATAACACTTTAACCAGAGTGACGGGAGAGCGGCATTTCAGAAAACGTGCTTATCTCGGCGAGAAAAAGCGATTTCGGCAATAAAATTTAAAACGCGTGTAAAACATAAACCAAACGATGAAATTGGTTATTTCTTCATGTATAATGATCAACTCGATACTCCCTAGCCCCCAACAGCCTTTTTTTTCATAACACTTTAACCAGAGTGACGGGAGAGCGGCATTTCAGAAAACGTGCTTATCTCGGCGAGAAAAAGCGATTTCGGCAATAAAATTTAAAACGCGTGTAAAACATAAACCAAACGATGAAATTGGTTATTTCTTCATGTATAATGATCAACTCGATACTCCCTAGCCCCCAACAGCCTTTTTTTTCATAACACTTTAACCAGAGTGACGGGAGAGCGGCATTTCAGAAAACGTGCTTATCTCGGCGAGAAAAAGCGATTTCGGCAATAAAATTTAAAACGCGTGTAAAACATAAACCAAACGATGAAATTGGTTATTTCTTCATGTATAATGATCAACTCGATACTCCCTAGCCCCCAACAGCCTTTTTTTTCATAACACTTTAACCAGAGTGACGGGAGAGCGGCATTTCAGAAAACGTGCTTATCTCGGCGAGAAAAAGCGATTTCGGCAATAAAATTTAAAACGCGTGTAAAACATAAACCAAACGATGAAATTGGTTATTTCTTCATGTATAATGATCAACTCGATACTCCCTAGCCCCCAACAGCCTTTTTTTTCATAACACTTTAACCAGAGTGACGGGAGAGCGGCATTTCAGAAAACGTGCTTATCTCGGCGAGAAAAAGCGATTTCGGCAATAAAATTTAAAACGCGTGTAAAACATAAACCAAACGATGAAATTGGTTATTTCTTCATGTATAATGATCAACTCGATACTCCCTAGCCCCCAACAGCCTTTTTTTTCATAACACTTTAACCAGAGTGACGGGAGAGCGGCATTTCAGAAAACGTGCTTATCTCGGCGAGAAAAAGCGATTTCGGCAATAAAATTTAAAACGCGTGTAAAACATAAACCAAACGATGAAATTGGTTATTTCTTCATGTATAATGATCAACTCGATACTCCCTAGCCCCCAACAGCCTTTTTTTTCATAACACTTTAACCAGAGTGACGGGAGAGCGGCATTTCAGAAAACGTGCTTATCTCGGCGAGAAAAAGCGATTTCGGCAATAAAATTTAAAACGCGTGTAAAACATAAACCAAACGATGAAATTGGTTATTTCTTCATGTATAATGATCAACTCGATACTCCCTAGCCCCCAACAGCCTTTTTTTTCATAACACTTTAACCAGAGTGACGGGAGAGCGGCATTTCAGAAAACGTGCTTATCTCGGCGAGAAAAAGCGATTTCGGCAATAAAATTTAAAACGCGTGTAAAACATAAACCAAACGATGAAATTGGTTATTTCTTCATGTATAATGATCAACTCGATACTCCCTAGCCCCCAACAGCCTTTTTTTTCATAACACTTTAACCAGAGTGACGGGAGAGCGGCATTTCAGAAAACGTGCTTATCTCGGCGAGAAAAAGCGATTTCGGCAATAACATTTAAAACGCGTGTAAAACATAAACCAAACGATGAAATTGGTTATTTCTTCATGTATAATGATCAACTCGATACTCCCTAGCCCCCAACAGCCTTTTTTTTCATAACACTTTAACCAGAGTGAAGGGAGAGCGGCATTTCAGAAAACGTGCTTATCTCGGCGAGAAAAAGCGATTTCGGCAATAAAATTTAAAACGCGTGTAAAACATAAACCAAACGATGAAATTGGTTATTTCTTCATGTATAATGATCAACTCGATACTCCCTAGCCCCCAACAGCCTTTTTTTTCATAACACTTTAACCAGAGTGACGGGAGAGCGGCATTTCAGAAAACGTGCTTATCTCGGCGAGAAAAAGCGATTTCGGCAATAAAATTTAAAACGCGTGTAAAACATAAACCAAACGATGAAATTGGTTATTTCTTCATGTATAATGATCAACTCGATACTCCCTAGCCCCCAACAGCCTTTTTTTTCATAACACTTTAACCAGAGTGACGGGAGAGCGGCATTTCAGAAAACGTGCTTATCTCGGCGAGAAAAAGCGATTTCGGCAATAAAATTTAAAACGCGTGTAAAACATAAACCAAACGATGAAATTGGTTATTTCTTCATGTATAATGATCAACTCGATACTCCCTAGCCCCCAACAGCCTTTTTTTTCATAACACTTTAACCAGAGTGACGGGAGAGCGGCATTTCAGAAAACGTGCTTATCTCGGCGAGAAAAAGCGATTTCGGCAATAAAATTTAAAACGCGTGTAAAACATAAACCAAACGATGAAATTGGTTATTTCTTCATGTATAATGATCAACTCGATACTCCCTAGCCCCCAACAGCCTTTTTTTTCATAACACTTTAACCAGAGTGACGGGAGAGCGGCATTTCAGAAAACGTGCTTATCTCGGCGAGAAAAAGCGATTTCGGCAATACAATTTAAAACGCGTGTAAAACATAAACCAAACGATGAAATTGGTTATTTCTTCATGTATAATGATCAACTCGATACTCCCTAGCCCCCAACAGCCTTTTTTTTCATAACACTTTAACCAGAGTGACGGGAGAGCGGCATTTCAGAAAACGTGCTTATCTCGGCGAGAAAAAGCGATTTCGGCAATAAAATTTAAAACGCGTGTAAAACATAAACCAAACGATGAAATTGGTTATTTCTTCATGTATAATGATCAACTCGATACTCCCTAGCCCCCAACAGCCTTTTTTTTCATAACACTTTAACCAGAGTGACGGGAGAGCGGCATTTCAGAAAACGTGCTTATCTCGGCGAGAAAAAGCGATTTCGGCAATAAAATTTAAAACGCGTGTAAAACATAAACCAAACGATGAAATTGGTTATTTCTTCATGTATAATGATCAACTCGATACTCCCTAGCCCCCAACAGCCTTTTTTTTCATAACACTTTAACCAGAGTGACGGGAGAGCGGCATTTCAGAAAACGTGCTTATCTCGGCGAGAAAAAGCGATTTCGGCAATAAAATTTAAAACGCGTGGAAAACATAAACCAAACGATGAAATTGGTTATTTCTTCATGTATAATGATCAACTCGATACTCCCTAGCCCCCAACAGCCTTTTTTTTCATAACACTTTAACCAGAGTGACGGGAGAGCGGCATTTCAGAAAACGTGCTTATCTCGGCGAGAAAAAGCGATTTCGGCAATAAAATTTAAAACGCGTGTAAAACATAAACCAAACGATGAAATTGGTTATTTCTTCATGTATAATGATCAACTCGATACTCCCTAGCCCCCAACAGCCTTTTTTTTCATAACACTTTAACCAGAGTGACGGGAGAGCGGCATTTCAGAAAACGTGCTTATCTCGGCGAGAAAAAGCGATTTCGGCAATAAAATTTAAAACGCGTGTAAAACATAAACCAAACGATGAAATTGGTCATTTCTTCATGTATAATGATCAACTCGATACTCCCTAGCCCCCAACAGCCTTTTTTTTCAAAACACTTTAACCAGAGTGACGGGAGAGCGGCATTTCAGAAAACGTGCTTATCTCGGTGAGAAAAAGCGATTTCGGCAATAAAATTTAAAACGCGTGTAAAACATAAACCAAACGATGAAATTGGTTATTTCTTCATGTATAATGATCAACTCGATACTCCCTAGCCCCCAACAGCCTTTTTTTTCATAACACTTTAACCAGAGTGACGGGAGAGCGGCATTTCAGAAAACGTGCTTATCTCGGCGAGAAAAAGCGATTTCGGCAATAAAATTTAAAACGCGTGTAAAACATAAACCAAACGATGAAATTGGTTATTTCTTCATGTATAATGATCAACTCGATACTCCCTAGCCCCCAACAGCCTTTTTTTTCATAACACTTTAACCAGTGACGGGAGAGCGGCATTTCAGAAAACGTGCTTATCTCGGCGAGAAAAAGCGATTTCGGCAATAAAATTTAAAACGCGTGTAAAACATAAACCAAACGATGAAATTGGTTATTTCTTCATGTATAATGATCAACTCGATACTCCCTAGCCCCCAACAGCCTTTTTTTTCATAACACTTTAACCAGAGTGACGGGAGAGCGGCATTTCAGAAAACGTGCTTATCTCGGCGAGAAAAAGCGATTTCGGCAACAAAATTTAAAACGCGTGTAAAACATAAACCAAACGATGAAATTGGTTATTTCTTCATGTATAATGATCAACTCGATACTCCCTAGCCCCCAACAGCCTTTTTTTTCATAACACTTTAACCAGAGTGACGGGAGAGCGGCATTTCAGAAAACGTGCTTATCTCGGCGAGAAAAAGCGATTTCGGCAATACAATTTAAAACGCGTGTAAAACATAAACCAAACGATGAAATTGGTTATTTCTTCATGTATAATGATCAACTCGATACTCCCTAGCCCCCAACAGCCTTTTTTTTCATAACACTTTAACCAGAGTGACGGGAGAGCGGCATTTCAGAAAACGTGCTTATCTCGGCGAGAAAAAGCGATTTCGGCAATAAAATTTAAAACGCGTGTAAAACATAAACCAAACGATGAAATTGGTTATTTCTTCATGTATAATGATCAACTCGATACTCCCTAGCCCCCAACAGCCTTTTTTTTCATAACACTTTAACCAGAGTGACGGGAGAGCGGCATTTCAGAAAACGTGCTTATCTCGGCGAGAAAAAGCGATTTCGGCAATAAAATTTAAAACGCGTGTAAAACATAAACCAAACGATGAAATTGGTTATTTCTTCATGTATAATGATCAACTCGATACTCCCTAGCCCCCAACAGCCTTTTTTTTCATAACACTTTAACCAGAGTGACGGGAGAGCGGCATTTCAGAAAACGTGCTTATCTCGGCGAGAAAAAGCGATTTCGGCAATACAATTTAAAACGCGTGTAAAACATAAACCAAACGATGAAATTGGTTATTTCTTCATGTATAATGATCAACTCGATACTCCCTAGCCCCCAACAGCCTTTTTTTTCATAACACTTTAACCAGAGTGACGGGAGAGCGGCATTTCAGAAAACGTGCTTATCTCGGCGAGAAAAAGCGATTTCGGCAATAAAATTTAAAACGCGTGTAAAACATAAACCAAACGATGAAATTCGTTATTTCTTCATGTATAATGATCAACTCGATACTCCCTAGCCCCCAACAGCCTTTTTTTTCATAACACTTTAACCAGAGTGACGGGAGAGCGGCATTTCAGAAAACGTGCTTATCTCGGCGAGAAAAAGCGATTTCGGCAATAAAATTTAAAACGCGTGTAAAACATAAACCAAACGATGAAATTGGTTATTTCTTCATGTATAAAGATCAACTCGATACTCCCTAGCCCCCAACAGCCTTTTTTTTCATAACACTTTAACCAGAGTGACGGGGAGAGCGGCATTTCAGAAAACGTGCTTATCTCGGCGAGAAAAAGCGATTTCGGCAATAAAATTTAAAACGCGTGTAAAACATAAACCAAACGATGAAATTGGTTATTTCTTCATGTATAATGATCAACTCGATACTCCCTAGCCCCCAACAGCCTTTTTTTTCATAACACTTTAACCAGAGTGACGGGAGAGCGGCATTTCAGAAAACGTGCTTATCTCGGCGAGAAAAAGCGATTTCGGCAATAAAATTTAAAACGCGTGTAAAACATAAACCAAACGATGAAATTGGTTATTTCTTCATGTATAATGATCAACTCGATACTCCCTAGCCCCCAACAGCCTTTTTTTTCATAACACTTTAACCAGAGTGACGGGAGAGCGGCATTTCAGAAAACGTGCTTATCTCGGCGAGAAAAAGCGATTTCGGCAATAAAATTTAAAACGCGTGTAAAACATAAACCAAACGATGAAATTGGTTATTTCTTCATGTATAATGATCAACTCGATACTCCCTAGCCCCCAACAGCCTTTTTTTTCATAACACTTTAACCAGAGTGACGGGAGAGCGGCATTTCAGAAAACGTGCTTATCTCGGCGAGAAAAAGCGATTTCGGCAATAAAATTTAAAACGCGTGTAAAACATAAACCAAACGATGAAATTGGTTATTTCTTCATGTATAATGATCAACTCGATACTCCCTAGCCCCCAACAGCCTTTTTTTTCATAACACTTTAACCAGAGTGACGGGAGAGCGGCATTTCAGAAAACGTGCTTATCTCGGCGAGAAAAAGCGATTTTGGCAATAAAATTTAAAACGCGTGTAAAACATAAACCAAACGATGAAATTGGTTATTTCTTCATGTATAATGATCAACTCGATACTCCCTAGCCCCCAACAGCCTTTTTTTTCATAACACTTTAACCAGAGTGACGGGAGAGCGGCATTTCAGAAAACGTGCTTATCTCGGCGAGAAAAAGCGATTTCGGCAATAAAATTTAAAACGCGTGTAAAACATAAACCAAACGATGAAATTGGTTATTTCTTCATGTATAATGATCAACTCGATACTCCCTAGCCCCCAACAGCCTTTTTTTTCATAACACTTTAACCAGAGTGACGGGGAGAGCGGCATTTCAGAAAACGTGCTTATCTCGGCGAGAAAAAGCGATTTCGGCAATAAAATTTAAAACGCGTGTAAAACATAAACCAAACGATGAAATTGGTTATTTCTTCATGTATAATGATCAACTCGATACTCCCTAGCCCCCAACAGCCTTTTTTTTCATAACACTTTAACCAGAGTGACGGGAGAGCGGCATTTCAGAAAACGTGCTTATCTCGGCGAGAAAAAGCGATTTCGGCAATAAAATTTAAAACGCGTGTAAAACATAAACCAAACGATGAAATTGGTTATTTCTTCATGTATAAAGATCAACTCGATACTCCCTAGCCCCCAACAGCCTTTTTTTTTCATAACACTTTAACCAGAGTGACGGGAGAGCGGCATTTCAGAAAACGTGCTTATCTCGGCGAGAAAAAGCGATTTCGGCAATAAAATTTAAAACGCGTGTAAAACATAAACCAAACGATGAAATTGGTTATTTCTTCATGTATAATGATCAACTCGATACTCCCTAGCCCCCAACAGCCTTTTTTTTCATAACACTTTAACCAGAGTGACGGGAGAGCATTTCAGAAAACGTGCTTATCTCGGCGAGAAAAAGCGATTTCGGCAATAAAATTTAAAACGCGTGTAAAACATAAACCAAACGATGAAATTGGTTATTTCTTCATGTATAATGATCAACTCGATACTCCCTAGCCCCCAACAGCCTTTTTTTTCATAACACTTTAACCAGAGTGACGGGAGAGCGGCATTTCAGAAAACGTGCTTATCTCGGCGAGAAAAAGCGATTTCGGCAATAAAATTTAAAACGCGTGTAAAACATAAACCAAACGATGAAATTGGTTATTTCTTCATGTATAATGATCAACTCGATACTCCCTAGCCCCCAACAGCCTTTTTTTTTCATAACACTTTAACCAGAGTGACGGGAGAGCGGCATTTCAGAAAACGTGCTTATCTCGGCGAGAAAAAGCGATTTCGGCAATAAAATTTAAAACGCGTGTAAAACATAAACCAAACGATGAAATTGGTTATTTCTTCATGTATAATGATCAACTCGATACTCCCTAGCCCCCAACAGCCTTTTTTTTCATAACACTTTAACCAGAGTGACGGGAGAGCGGCATTTCAGAAAACGTGCTTATCTCGGCGAGAAAAAGCGATTTCGGCAATAAAATTTAAAACGCGTGTAAAACATAAACCAAACGATGAAATTGGTTATTTCTTCATGTATAATGATCAACTCGATACTCCCTAGCCCCCAACAGCCTTTTTTTTCATAACACTTTAACCAGAGTGACGGGAGAGCGGCATTTCAGAAAACGTGCTTATCTCGGCGAGAAAAAGCGATTTCGGCAATAAAATTTAAAACGCGTGTAAAACATAAACCAAACGATGAAATTGGTTATTTCTTCATGTATAATGATCAACTCGATACTCCCTAGCCCCCAACAGCCTTTTTTTTCATAACACTTTAACCAGAGTGACGGGAGAGCGGCATTTCAGAAAACGTGCTTATCTCGGCGAGAAAAAGCGATTTCGGCAATAAAATTTAAAACGCGTGTAAAACATAAACCAAACGATGAAATAGGTTATTTCTTCATGTATAATGATCAACTCGATACTCCCTAGCCCCCAACAGCCTTTTTTTTCATAACACTTTAACCAGAGTGACGGGAGAGCGGCATTTCAGAAAACGTGCTTATCTCGGCGAGAAAAAGCGATTTCGGCAATAAAATTTAAAACGCGTGTAAAACATAAACCAAACGATGAAATTGGTTATTTCTTCATGTATAATGATCAACTCGATACTCCCTAGCCCCCAACAGCCTTTTTTTTCATAACACTTTAACCAGAGTGACGGGAGAGCGGCATTTCAGAAAACGTGCTTATCTCGGCGAGAAAAAGCGATTTCGGCAATAAAATTTAAAACGCGTGTAAAACATAAACCAAACGATGAAATTGGTTATTTCTTCATGTATAATGATCAACTCGATACTCCCTAGCCCCCAACAGCCTTTTTTTTCATAACACTTTAACCAGAGTGACGGGAGAGCGGCATTTCAGAAAACGTGCTTATCTCGGCGAGAAAAAGCGATTTCGGCAATAAAATTTAAAACGCGTGTAAAACATAAACCAAACGATGAAATTGGTTATTTCTTCATGTATAATGATCAACTCGATACTCCCTAGCCCCCAACAGCCTTTTTTTTCATAACACTTTAACCAGAGTGACGGGAGAGCGGCATTTCAGAAAACGTGCTTATCTCGGCGAGAAAAAGCGATTTCGGCAATAAAATTTAAAACGCGTGTAAAACATAAACCAAACGATGAAATTGGTTATTTCTTCATGTATAATGATCAACTCGATACTCCCTAGCCCCCAACAGCCTTTTTTTTCATAACACTTTAACCAGAGTGACGGGAGAGCGGCATTTCAGAAAACGTGCTTATCTCGGCGAGAAAAAGCGATTTCGGCAATAAAATTTAAAACGCGTGTAAAACATAAACCAAACGATGAAATTGGTTATTTCTTCATGTATAATGATCAACTCGATACTCCCTAGCCCCCAACAGCCTTTTTTTTCATAACACTTTAACCAGAGTGACGGGAGAGCGGCATTTCAGAAAACGTGCTTATCTCGGCGAGAAAAAGCGATTTCGGCAATAAAATTTAAAACGCGTGTAAAACATAAACCAAACGATGAAATTGGTTATTTCTTCATGTATAATGATCAACTCGATACTCCCTAGCCCCCAACAGCCTTTTTTTTCATAACACTTTAACCAGAGTGACGGGAGAGCGGCATTTCAGAAAACGTGCTTATCTCGGCGAGAAAAAGCGATTTCGGCAATAAAATTTAAAACGCGTGTAAAACATAAACCAAACGATGAAATTGGTTATTTCTTCATGTATAATGATCAACTCGATACTCCCTAGCCCCCAACAGCCTTTTTTTTCATAACACTTTAACCAGAGTGACGGGAGAGCGGCATTTCAGAAAACGTGCTTATCTCGGCGAGAAAAAGCGATTTCGGCAATAAAATTTAAAACGCGTGTAAAACATAAACCAAACGATGAAATTGGTTATTTCTTCATGTATAATGATCAACTCGATACTCCCTAGCCCCCAACAGCCTTTTTTTTCATAACACTTTAACCAGAGTGACGGGAGAGCGGCATTTCAGAAAACGTGCTTATCTCGGCGAGAAAAAGCGATTTCGGCAATAAAATTTAAAACGCGTGTAAAACATAAACCAAACGATGAAATTGGTTATTTCTTCATGTATAATGATCAACTCGATACTCCCTAGCCCCCAACAGCCTTTTTTTTCATAACACTTTAACCAGAGTGACGGGAGAGCGGCATTTCAGAAAACGTGCTTATCTCGGCGAGAAAAAGCGATTTCGGCAATAAAATTTAAAACGCGTGTAAAACATAAACCAAACGATGAAATTGGTTATTTCTTCATGTATAATGATCAACTCGATACTCCCTAGCCCCCAACAGCCTTTTTTTTCATAACACTTTAACCAGAGTGACGGGAGAGCGGCATTTCAGAAAACGTGCTTATCTCGGCGAGAAAAAGCGATTTCGGCAATAAAATTTAAAACGCGTGTAAAACATAAACCAAACGATGAAATTGGTTATTTCTTCATGTATAATGATCAACTCGATACTCCCTAGCCCCCAACAGCCTTTTTTTTCATAACACTTTAACCAGAGTGACGGGAGAGCGGCATTTCAGAAAACGTGCTTATCTCGGCGAGAAAAAGCGATTTCGGCAATAAAATTTAAAACGCGTGTAAAACATAAACCAAACGATGAAATTGGTTATTTCTTCATGTATAATGATCAACTCGATACTCCCTAGCCCCCAACAGCCTTTTTTTTCATAACACTTTAACCAGAGTGACGGGAGAGCGGCATTTCAGAAAACGTGCTTATCTCGGCGAGAAAAAGCGATTTCGGCAATAAAATTTAAAACGCGTGTAAAACATAAACCAAACGATGAAATTGGTTATTTCTTCATGTATAATGATCAACTCGATACTCCCTAGCCCCCAACAGCCTTTTTTTTCATAACACTTTAACCAGAGTGACGGGAGAGCGGCATTTCAGAAAACGTGCTTATCTCGGCGAGAAAAAGCGATTTCGGCAATAAAATTTAAAACGCGTGTAAAACATAAACCAAACGATGAAATTGGTTATTTCTTCATGTATAATGATCAACTCGATACTCCCTAGCCCCCAACAGCCTTTTTTTTCATAACACTTTAACCAGAGTGACGGGAGAGCGGCATTTCAGAAAACGTGCTTATCTCGGCGAGAAAAAGCGATTTCGGCAATAAAATTTAAAACGCGTGTAAAACATAAACCAAACGATGAAATTGGTTATTTCTTCATGTATAATGATCAACTCGATACTCCCTAGCCCCCAACAGCCTTTTTTTTCATAACACTTTAACCAGAGTGACGGGAGAGCGGCATTTCAGAAAACGTGCTTATCTCGGCGAGAAAAAGCGATTTCGGCAATAAAATTTAAAACGCGTGTAAAACATAAACCAAACGATGAAATTGGTTATTTCTTCATGTATAATGATCAACTCGATACTCCCTAGCCCCCAACAGCCTTTTTTTTCATAACACTTTAACCAGAGTGACGGGAGAGCGGCATTTCAGAAAACGTGCTTATCTCGGCGAGAAAAAGCGATTTCGGCAATAAAATTTAAAACGCGTGTAAAACATAAACCAAACGATGAAATTGGTTATTTCTTCATGTATAATGATCAACTCGATACTCCCTAGCCCCCAACAGCCTTTTTTTTCATAACACTTTAACCAGAGTGACGGGAGAGCGGCATTTCAGAAAACGTGCTTATCTCGGCGAGAAAAAGCGATTTCGGCAATAAAATTTAAAACGCGTGTAAAACATAAACCAAACGATGAAATTGGTTATTTCTTCATGTATAATGATCAACTCGATACTCCCTAGCCCCCAACAGCCTTTTTTTTCATAACACTTTAACCAGAGTGACGGGAGAGCGGCATTTCAGAAAACGTGCTTATCTCGGCGAGAAAAAGCGATTTCGGCAATAAAATTTAAAACGCGTGTAAAACATAAACCAAACGATGAAATTGGTTATTTCTTCATGTATAATGATCAACTCGATACTCCCTAGCCCCCAACAGCCTTTTTTTTCATAACACTTTAACCAGAGTGACGGGAGAGCGGCATTTCAGAAAACGTGCTTATCTCGGCGAGAAAAAGCGATTTCGGCAATAAAATTTAAAACGCGTGTAAAACATAAACCAAACGATGAAATTGGTTATTTCTTCATGTATAATGATCAACTCGATACTCCCTAGCCCCCAACAGCCTTTTTTTTCATAACACTTTAACCAGAGTGACGGGAGAGCGGCATTTCAGAAAACGTGCTTATCTCGGCGAGAAAAAGCGATTTCGGCAATAAAATTTAAAACGCGTGTAAAACATAAACCAAACGATGAAATTGGTTATTTCTTCATGTATAATGATCAACTCGATACTCCCTAGCCCCCAACAGCCTTTTTTTTCATAACACTTTAACCAGAGTGACGGGAGAGCGGCATTTCAGAAAACGTGCTTATCTCGGCGAGAAAAAGCGATTTCGGCAATAAAATTTAAAACGCGTGTAAAACATAAACCAAACGATGAAATTGGTTATTTCTTCATGTATAATGATCAACTCGATACTCCCTAGCCCCCAACAGCCTTTTTTTTCATAACACTTTAACCAGAGTGACGGGAGAGCGGCATTTCAGAAAACGTGCTTATCTCGGCGAGAAAAAGCGATTTCGGCAATAAAATTTAAAACGCGTGTAAAACATAAACCAAACGATGAAATTGGTTATTTCTTCATGTATAATGATCAACTCGATACTCCCTAGCCCCCAACAGCCTTTTTTTTCATAACACTTTAACCAGAGTGACGGGAGAGCGGCATTTCAGAAAACGTGCTTATCTCGGCGAGAAAAAGCGATTTCGGCAATAAAATTTAAAACGCGTGTAAAACATAAACCAAACGATGAAATTGGTTATTTCTTCATGTATAATGATCAACTCGATACTCCCTAGCCCCCAACAGCCTTTTTTTTCATAACACTTTAACCAGAGTGACGGGAGAGCGGCATTTCAGAAAACGTGCTTATCTCGGCGAGAAAAAGCGATTTCGGCAATAAAATTTAAAACGCGTGTAAAACATAAACCAAACGATGAAATTGGTTATTTCTTCATGTATAATGATCAACTCGATACTCCCTAGCCCCCAACAGCCTTTTTTTTCATAACACTTTAACCAGAGTGACGGGAGAGCGGCATTTCAGAAAACGTGCTTATCTCGGCGAGAAAAAGCGATTTCGGCAATAAAATTTAAAACGCGTGTAAAACATAAACCAAACGATGAAATTGGTTATTTCTTCATGTATAATGATCAACTCGATACTCCCTAGCCCCCAACAGCCTTTTTTTTCATAACACTTTAACCAGAGTGACGGGAGAGCGGCATTTCAGAAAACGTGCTTATCTCGGCGAGAAAAAGCGATTTCGGCAATAAAATTTAAAACGCGTGTAAAACATAAACCAAACGATGAAATTGGTTATTTCTTCATGTATAATGATCAACTCGATACTCCCTAGCCCCCAACAGCCTTTTTTTTCATAACACTTTAACCAGAGTGACGGGAGAGCGGCATTTCAGAAAACGTGCTTATCTCGGCGAGAAAAAGCGATTTCGGCAATAAAATTTAAAACGCGTGTAAAACATAAACCAAACGATGAAATTGGTTATTTCTTCATGTATAATGATCAACTCGATACTCCCTAGCCCCCAACAGCCTTTTTTTTCATAACACTTTAACCAGAGTGACGGGAGAGCGGCATTTCAGAAAACGTGCTTATCTCGGCGAGAAAAAGCGATTTCGGCAATAAAATTTAAAACGCGTGTAAAACATAAACCAAACGATGAAATTGGTTATTTCTTCATGTATAATGATCAACTCGATACTCCTAGCCCCCAACAGCCTTTTTTTTCCATAACACTTTAACCAGAGTGACGGGAGAGCGGCATTTCAGAAAACGTGCTTATCTCGGCGAGAAAAAGCGATTTCGGCAATAAAATTTAAAACGCGTGTAAAACATAAACCAAACGATGAAATTGGTTATTTCTTCATGCATAATGATCAACTCGATACTCCCTAGCCCCCAACAGCCTTTTTTTTCATAACACTTTAACCAGAGTGACGGGAGAGCGGCATTTCAGAAAACGTGCTTATCTCGGCGAGAAAAAGCGATTTCGGCAATAAAATTTAAAACGCGTGTAAAACATAAACCAAACGATGAAATTGGTTATTTCTTCATGTGTAATGATCAACTCGAGTCGAGCTCCAGGGAGAGAGGCTGATTTTTCGCTTTTTGAGGCCGACCGACGAACCGGCGCAGGGCGGACTCAAAAGCCCGCAGAGCCGTAGGCACTTAGAAAAGTTTCGCCTTTGGCTGTGAGCTCCAGGGGGAGAGGCTGGTTTTGCGTTATTTTAGGCCGGCTGGAGAACCGGCGCGGGTCGGACGCACAATCCCCGCAGAGCCGTGGGCACTTAGAAAATTTTTGCCAAGTTGGCTCTGAGCGCCTGGTACCTAATATGGAAGTATAGAGGCCGACTTTCGGGCAAGATCACGCCGCGTTAGGCTTCCAGGACCCCGGCTAAGCAATTTTACCGGGCCGCCCGGTTCTTTTTTTGAACCAGCCTGGTTCTTTTTACACTTCCAGCTGGAGCTCAGCAGCGGCTTTTTGCGCAAGATCACGCCGGGTTAGGCTTCCAGGACCTCGGCTAAGCAATTCTACCGGGCCGCCCGGTTCTTTTTTTGAACCAGCCCGGTTCTTTTTACACTTCCAGCTGGAGCTCACGAGCGGCTTTTTGGACAAGATCACGCCGTGTTAGGCTTCCAGAGCCCCGGCTAAGCAATTTTACCGGCCCGCCCGGTTCTTTTTTTTAACCAGCCCGGTTCTTTTTACACTTCCAGCTGGAGCTCAGCAGCGGGTTTTTGGACAAGATCACGCCGTGTTAGGCTTCCAGAGCCCCGGCTAAGCAATTTTACAGGGTCGCCCGGTTCTTTTTTTTAACCAGCCCGGTTTTTTTTACACTTCCAGCTGGAGCTCAGCAGCGGCTTTTTGCACAGTATCACGCCGGGTTAGGCTTCCAGAGCCCCGGCTAAGCAATTTTACCGGGCCGCCCGGTTCTTTTTTTTAACCAGCCCGGTTCTTTTTACACTTCCAGCTGGAGCTCAGCAGCGGCTTTTTGGACAAGATCACGCCGTGTTAGGCTTCCAGAGCCCCGGCTAAGCAATTTTACCGGGTCGCCCGGTTCTTTTTTTTAACCAGCCCGGTTCTTTTTACACTTCCAGCTGGAGCTCAGCAGCGGCTTTTTGGACAAGATCACGCCGTGTTAGGCTTCCAGAGCCCCGGCTAAGCAATTTTACCGGGTCGCCCGGTTCTTTTTTTAACCAGCCCGGTTCTTTTTACACTTCCAGCTGGAGCTCAGCATCGTGTAAAACATAAACCAAACGATGAAATTGGTTATTTCTTCATGTATAATGATCAACTCGATACTCCCTAGCCCCCAACAGCCTTTTTTTTCATAACACTTTAACCAGAGTGACGGGAGAGCGGCATTTCAGAAAACGTGCTTATCTCGGCGAGAAAAAGCGATTTCGGCAATAAAATTTAAAACGCGTGTAAAACATAAATCAAACGATGAAATTGGTTATTTCTTCATGTATAATGATCAACTCGATACTCCCTAGCCCCCAACAGCCTTTTTTTTTCATAACACTTTAACCAGAGTGACGGGAGAGCGGCATTTCAGAAAACGTGCTTATCTCGGCGAGAAAAAGCGATTTCGGCAATAAAATTTAAAACGCGTGTAAAACATAAACCAAACGATGAAATTGGTTATTTCTTCATGTATAATGATCAACTCGATACTCCCTAGCCCCCAACAGCCTTTTTTTTCATAACACTTTAACCAGAGTGACGGGAGAGCGGCATTTCAGAAAACGTGCTTATCTCGGCGAGAAAAAGCGATTTCGGCAATAAAATTTAAAACGCGTGTAAAACATAAACCAAACGATGAAATTGGTTATTTCTTCATGTATAATGATCAACTCGATACTCCCTAGCCCCCAACAGCCTTTTTTTTCATAACACTTTAACCAGAGTGACGGGAGAGCGGCATTTCAGAAAACGTGCTTATCTCGGCGAGAAAAAGCGATTTCGGCAATAAAATTTAAAACGCGTGTAAAACATAAACCAAACGATGAAATTGGTTATTTCTTCATGTATAATGATCAACTCGAGTCGAGCTCCAGGGAGAAAGGCTGATTTTTCGCTTTTTGAGGCCGACCGACGAACCGGCGCGGGGCGGACTCAAAAGCCCGCAGAGCCGTAGGCACTTAGAAAAGTTTTGCCTTTGGCTGTGAGCTCCAGGGGGAGAGGCTGGTTTTGCGTTATTTTAGGCCGGCTGGAGAACCGGCGCGGGTCGGACGCACAATCCCCGCAGAGCCGTGGGCACTTAGAAAATTTTTGCCAAGTTGGCTCTGAGCGCCTGGTACCTAATATGGAAGTATAGAGGCCGACTATTGGGCAAGATCACGCCGCGTTAGGCTTCCAGGACCCCGGCTAAGCAATTTTACCGGGCCGCCCGGTTCTTTTTTTGAACCAGCCTGGTTCTTTTTACACTTCCAGCTGGAGCTCAGCAGCGGCTTTTTGCGCAAGATCACGCCGGGTTAGGCTTCCAGGACCTCGGCTAAGCAATTCTACCGGGCCGCCCGGTTCTTTTTTTGAACCAGCCCGGTTCTTTTTACACTTCCAGCTGGAGCTCACGAGCGGCTTTTTGGACAAGATCACGCCGTGTTAGGCTTCCAGAGCCCCGGCTAAGCAATTTTACCGGCCCACCCGGTTCTTTTTTTTAACCAGCCCGGTTCTTTTTACACTTCCAGCTGGAGCTCAGCAGCGGGTTTTTGGACAAGATCACGCCGTGTTAGGCTTCCAGAGCCCCGGCTAAGCAATTTTACAGGGTCGCCCGGTTCTTTTTTTTAACCAGCCCGGTTTTTTTTACACTTCCAGCTGGAGCTCAGCAGCGGCTTTTTGCACAGTATGACGCCGGGTTAGGCTTCCAGAGCCCCGGCTAAGCAATTTTACCGGGCCGCCCGGTTCTTTTTTTTAACCAGCCCGGTTCTTTTTACACTTCCAGCTGGAGCTCAGCAGCGGCTTTTTGGACAAGATCACGCCGTGTTAGGCTTCCAGAGCCCCGGCTAAGCAATTTTACCGGGTCGCCCGGTTCTTTTTTTTTTAACCAGCCCGGTTCTTTTTACACTTCCAGCTGGAGCTCAGCAGCGGCTTTTTGGACAAGATCACGCCGTGTTAGGCTTCCAGAGCCCCGGCTAAGCAATTTTACCGGGTCGCCCGGTTCTTTTTTTAACCAGCCCGGTTCTTTTTACACTTCCAGCTGGAGCTCAGCATCGTGTAAAACATAAACCAAACGATGAAATTGGTTATTTCTTCATGTATAATGATCAACTCGATACTCCCTAGCCCCCAACAGCCTTTTTTTTCATAACACTTTAACCAGAGTGACGGGAGAGCGGCATTTCAGAAAACGTGCTTATCTCGGCGAGAAAAAGCGATTTCGGCAATAAAATTTAAAACGCGTGTAAAACATAAACCAAACGATGAAATTGGTTATTTCTTCATGTATAATGATCAACTCGATACTCCCTAGCCCCCAACAGCCTTTTTTTTCATAACACTTTAACCAGAGTGACGGGAGAGCGGCATTTCAGAAAACGTGCTTATCTCGGCGAGAAAAAGCGATTTCGGCAATAAAATTTAAAACGCGTGTAAAACATAAACCAAACGATGAAATTGGTTATTTCTTCATGTATAATGATCAATCGATACTCCCTAGCCCCCAACAGCCTTTTTTTTCATAACACTTTAACCAGAGTGACGGGAGAGCGGCATTTCAGAAAACGTGCTTATCTCGGCGAGAAAAAGCGATTTCGGCAATAAAATTTAAAACGCGTGTAAAACATAAACCAAACGATGAAATTGGTTATTTCTTCATGTATAATGATCAACTCGATACTCCCTAGCCCCCAACAGCCTTTTTTTTCATAACACTTTAACCAGAGTGACGGGAGAGCGGCATTTCAGAAAACGTGCTTATCTCGGCGAGAAAAAGCGATTTCGGCAATAAAATTTAAAACGCGTGTAAAACATAAACCAAACGATGAAATTGGTTATTTCTTCATGTATAATGATCAACTCGATACTCCCTAGCCCCCAACAGCCTTTTTTTTCATAACACTTTAACCAGAGTGACGGGAGAGCGGCATTTCAGAAAACGTGCTTATCTCGGCGAGAAAAAGCGATTTCGGCAATAAAATTTAAAACGCGTGTAAAACATAAACCAAACGATGAAATTGGTTATTTCTTCATGTATAATGATCAACTCGATACTCCCTAGCCCCCAACAGCCTTTTTTTTCATAACACTTTAACCAGAGTGACGGGAGAGCGGCATTTCAGAAAACGTGCTTATCTCGGCGAGAAAAAGCGATTTCGGCAATAAAATTTAAAACGCGTGTAAAACATAAACCAAACGATGAAATTGGTTATTTCTTCATGTATAATGATCAACTCGATACTCCCTAGCCCCCAACAGCCTTTTTTTTCATAACACTTTAACCAGAGTGACGGGAGAGCGGCATTTCAGAAAACGTGCTTATCTCGGCGAGAAAAAGCGATTTCGGCAATAAAATTTAAAACGCGTGTAAAACATAAACCAAACGATGAAATTGGTTATTTCTTCATGTATAATGATCAACTCGATACTCCCTAGCCCCCAACAGCCTTTTTTTTCATAACACTTTAACCAGAGTGACGGGAGAGCGGCATTTCAGAAAACGTGCTTATCTCGGCGAGAAAAAGCGATTTCGGCAATAAAATTTAAAACGCGTGTAAAACATAAACCAAACGATGAAATTGGTTATTTCTTCATGTATAATGTTCAACTCGATACTCCCTAGCCCCCAACAGCCTTTTTTTTCATAACACTTTAACCAGAGTGACGGGAGAGCGGCATTTCAGAAAACGTGCTTATCTCGGCGAGAAAAAGCGATTTCGGCAATAAAATTTAAAACGGGTGTAAAACATAAACCAAACGATGAAATTGGTTATTTCTTCATGTATAATGATCAACTCGATACTCCCTAGCCCCCAACAGCCTTTTTTTTCATAACACTTTAACCAGAGTGACGGGAGAGCGGCATTTCAGAAAACGTGCTTATCTCGGCGAGAAAAAGCGATTTCGGCAATAAAATTTAAAACGCGTGTAAAACATAAACCAAACGATGAAATTGGGTATTTCTTCATGTATAATGATCAACTCGATACTCCCTAGCCCCCAACAGCCTTTTTTTTCATAACACTTTAACCAGAGTGACGGGAGAGCCTCATTTCAGAAAACGTGCTTATCTCGGCGAGAAAAAGCGATTTCGGCAATAAAATTTAAAACGCGTGTAAAACATAAACCAAACGATGAAATTGGTTATTTCTTCATGTATAATGATCAACTCGATACTCCCTAGCCCCCAACAGCCTTTTTTTTCATAACACTTTAACCAGAGTGACGGGAGAGCGGCATTTCAGAAAACGTGCTTATCTCGGCGAGAAAAAGCGATTTCGGCAATAAAATTTAAAACGCGTGTAAAACATAAACCAAACGATGAAATTGGTTATTTCTTCATGTATAATGATCAACTCGATACTCCCTAGCCCCCAACAGCCTTTTTTTTCATAACACTTTAACCAGAGTGACGGGAGAGCGGCATTTCAGAAAACGTGCTTATCTCGGCGAGAAAAAGCGATTTCGGCAATAAAATTTAAAACGCGTGTAAAACATAAACCAAACGATGAAATTGGTTATTTCTTCATGTATAATGATCAACTCGATACTCCCTAGCCCCCAACAGCCTTTTTTTTCATAACACTTTAACCAGAGTGACGGGAGAGCGGCATTTCAGAAAACGTGCTTATCTCGGCGAGAAAAAGCAATTTCGGCAATAAAATTTAAAACGCGTGTAAAACATAAACCAAACGATGAAATTGGTTATTTCTTCATGTATAATGATCAACTCGATACTCCCTAGCCCCCAACAGCCTTTTTTTTCATAACACTTTAACCAGAGTGACGGGAGAGCGGCATTTCAGAAAACGTGCTTATCTCGGCGAGAAAAAGCGATTTCGGCAATAAAATTTAAAACGCGTGTAAAACATAAACCAAACGATGAAATTGGTTATTTCTTCATGTATAATGATCAACTCGATACTCCCTAGCCCCCAACAGCCTTTTTTTTCATAACACTTTAACCAGAGTGACGGGAGAGCGGCATTTCAGAAAACGTGCTTATCTCGGCGAGAAAAAGCGATTTCGGCAATAAAATTTAAAACGCGTGTAAAACATAAACCAAACGATGAAATTGGTTATTTCTTCATGTATAATGATCAACTCGATACTCCCTAGCCCCCAACAGCCTTTTTTTTCATAACACTTTAACCAGAGTGACGGGAGAGCGGCATTTCAGAAAACGTGCTTATCTCGGCGAGAAAAAGCGATTTCGGCAATAAAATTTAAAACGCGTGTAAAACATAAACCAAACGATGAAATTGGTTATTTCTTCATGTATAATGATCAACTCGATACTCCCTAGCCCCCAACAGCCTTTTTTTTCATAACACTTTAACCAGAGTGACGGGAGAGCGGCATTTCAGAAAACGTGCTTATCTCGGCGAGAAAAAGCGATTTCGGCAATAAAATTTAAAACGCGTGTAAAACATAAACCAAACGATGAAATTGGTTATTTCTTCATGTATAATGATCAACTCGATACTCCCTAGCCCCCAACAGCCTTTTTTTTCATAACACTTTAACCAGAGTGACGGGAGAGCGGCATTTCAGAAAACGTGCTTATCTCGGCGAGAAAAAGCGATTTCGGCAATAAAATTTAAAACGCGTGTAAAACATAAACCAAACGATGAAATTGGTTATTTCTTCATGTATAATGATCAACTCGATACTCCCTAGCCCCCAACAGCCTTTTTTTTCATAACACTTTAACCAGAGTGACGGGAGAGCGGCATTTCAGAAAACGTGCTTATCTCGGCGAGAAAAAGCGATTTCGGCAATAAAATTTAAAACGCGTGTAAAACATAAACCAAACGATGAAATTGGTTATTTCTTCATGTATAATGATCAACTCGATACTCCCTAGCCCCCAACAGCCTTTTTTTTCATAACACTTTAACCAGAGTGACGGGAGAGCGGCATTTCAGAAAACGTGCTTATCTCGGCGAGAAAAAGCGATTTCGGCAATACAATTTAAAACGCGTGTAAAACATAAACCAAACGATGAAATTGGTTATTTCTTCATGTATAATGATCAACTCGATACTCCCTAGCCCCCAACAGCCTTTTTTTTCATAACACTTTAACCAGAGTGACGGGAGAGCGGCATTTCAGAAAACGTGCTTATCTCGGCGAGAAAAAGCGATTTCGGCAATACAATTTAAAACGCGTGTAAAACATAAACCAAACGATGAAATTGGTTATTTCTTCATGTATAATGATCAACTCGATACTCCCTAGCCCCCAACAGCCTTTTTTTTCATAACACTTTAACCAGAGTGACGGGAGAGCGGCATTTCAGAAAACGTGCTTATCTCGGCGAGAAAAAGCGATTTCGGCAATAAAATTTAAAACGCGTGTAAAACATAAACCAAACGATGAAATTGGTTATTTCTTCATGTATAATGATCAACTCGATGCTCCCTAGCCCCCAAAAGCCTTTTTTTTCATAACACTTTAACCAGAGTGACGGGAGAGCGGCATTTCAGAAAACGTGCTTATCTCGGCGAGAAAAAGCGATTTCGGCAATAAAATTTAAAACGCGTGTAAAACATAAACCAAACGATGAAATTGGTTATTTCTTCATGTATAATGATCAACTCGAGTCGAGCTCCAGGGAGAGAGGCTGATTTTTCGCTTTTTGAGGCCGACCGACGAACCGGCGCGGGGCGGACTCAAGAGCCCGCAGAGCCGTAGGCACTTAGAAAAGTTTCGCCTTTGGCTGTGAGCTCCAGGGGAGAGGCTGGTTTTGCGTTATTTTAGGCCGGCTGGAGAACCGGCGCGGGTCGGACGCACAATCCCCGCAGAGCCGTGGGCACTTAGAACATTTTTGCCAAGTTGGCTCTGAGCGCCTGGTACCTAATATGGAAGTATAGAGACCGACTTTCGGGCAAGATCACGCTGCGTTAGGCTTCCAGGACCCCGGCTAAGCAATTTTACCGGGCCGCCCGCTTCTTTTTTTGAACCAGCCCGGTTCTTTTTACACTTTCAGCTGGAGCTCAGCAGCGGCTTTTTACGCAAGATCACGCCGGGTTAGGCTTCCAGGACCTCGGCTAAGCAATTCTACCGGGCCGCCCGGTTCTTTTTTTGAACCAGCCCGGTTCTTTTTACACTTCCAGCTGGAGCTCACGAGCGGCTTTTTGGACAAGATCACGCCGTGTTAGGCTTCCAGAGCCCCGGCTAAGCAATTTTACCGGCCCGCCCGGTTCTTTTTTTTACCCAGCCCGGTTCTTTTTACACTTCCAGCTGGAGTTCAGCAGCGGGTTTTTGGACAAGATCACGCCGTGTTAGGCTTCCAGAGCCCCGGCTAAGCAATTTTACAGGGTCGCCCGGTTCTTTTTTTTAACCAGCCCGGTTTTTTTTAGACTTCCAGCTGGAGCTCAGCAGCGACTTTTTGCACAGTATCACGCCGGGTTAGGCTTCCAGAGCCCCGGCTAAGCAATTTTACCGGGCCGCCCGGTTCTTTTTTTTAACCAGCCCGGTTCTTTTTACACTTCCAGCTGGAGCTCAGCAGCGGCTTTTTGGACAAGATCACGCCGTGTTAGGCTTCCAGAGCCCCGGCTAAGCAATTTTACCGGGTCGCCCGGTTCTTTTTTTTAACCAGCCCGGTTCTTTTTACACTTCCAGCTGGAGCTCAGCAGCGGCTTTTTGGACAAGATCACGCCGTGATAGGCTTCCAGAGCCCCGGCTAAGCAATTTTACCGGGTCGCCCGGTTCTTTTTTTAACCAGCCCGGTTCTTTTTACACTTCCAGCTGGAGCTCAGCATCGTGTAAAACATAAACCAAACGATGAAATTGGTTATTTCTTCATGTATAATGATCAACTCGATACTCCCTAGCCCCCAACAGCCTTTTTTTTCATAACACTTTAACCAGAGTGACGGGAGAGCGGCATTTCAGAAAACGTGCTTATCTCGGCGAGAAAAAGCGATTTCGGCAATAAAATTTAAAACGCGTGTAAAACATAAACCAAACGATGAAATTGGTTATTTCTTCATGTATAATGATCAACTCGATACTCCCTAGCCCCCAACAGCCTTTTTTTTCACAACACTTTAACCAGAGTGACGGGAGAGCGGCATTTCAGAAAACGTGCTTATCTCGGCGAGAAAAAGCGATTTCGGCAATAAAATTTAAAACGCGTGTAAAACATAAACCAAACGATGAAATTGGTTATTTCTTCATGTATAATGATCAACTCGATACTCCCTAGCCCCCAACAGCCTTTTTTTTCATAACACTTTAACCAGAGTGACGGGAGAGCGGCATTTCAGAAAACGTGCTTATCTCGGCGAGAAAAAGCGATTTCGGCAATAAAATTTAAAACGCGTGTAAAACATAAACCAAACGATGAAATTGGTTATTTCTTCATGTATAATGATCAACTCGATACTCCCTAGCCCCCAACAGCCTTTTTTTTCATAACACTTTAACCAGAGTGACGGGAAAGCGGCATTTCAGAAAACGTGCTTATCTCGGCGAGAAAAAGCGATTTCGGCAATAAAATTTAAAACGCGTGTAAAACATAAACCAAACGATGAAATTGGTTATTTCTTCATGTATAATGATCAACTCGATACTCCCTAGCCCCCAACAGCCTTTTTTTTCATAACACTTTAACCAGAGTGACGGGAGAGCGGCATTTCAGAAAACGTGCTTATCTCGGCGAGAAAAAGCGATTTCGGCAATACAATTTAAAACGCGTGTAAAACATAAACCAAACGATGAAATTGGTTATTTCTTCATGTATAATGATCAACTCGATACTCCCTAGCCCCCAACAGCCTTTTTTTTCATAACACTTTAACCAGAGTGACGGGAGAGCGGCATTTCAGAAAACGTGCTTATCTCGGCGAGAAAAAGCGATTTCGGCAATACAATTTAAAACGCGTGTAAAACATAAACCAAACGATGAAATTGGTTATTTCTTCATGTATAATGATCAACTCGATACTCCCTAGCCCCCAACAGCCTTTTTTTTCATAACACTTTAACCAGAGTGACGGGAGAGCGGCATTTCAGAAAACGTGCTTATCTCGGCGAGAAAAAGCGATTTCGGCAATAAAATTTAAAACGCGTGTAAAACATAAACCAAACGATGAAATTGGTTATTTCTTCATGTATAATGATCAACTCGATGCTCCCTAGCCCCCAACAGCCTTTTTTTTCATAACACTTTAACCAGAGTGACGGGAGAGCGGCATTTCAGAAAACGTGCTTATCTCGGCGAGAAAAAGCGATTTCGGCAATAAAATTTAAAACGCGTGTAAAACATAAACCAAACGATGAAATTGGTTATTTCTTCATGTATAATGATCAACTCGATACTCCCTAGCCCCCAACAGCCTTTTTTTTCATAACACTTTAACCAGAGTGACGGGAGAGCGGCATTTCAGAAAACGTGCTTATCTCGGCGAGAAAAAGCGATTTCGGCAATAAAATTTAAAACGCGTGTAAAACATAAACCAAACGATGAAATTGGTTTTTTCTTCATGTATAATGATCAACTCGATACTCCCTAGCCCCCAACAGCCTTTTTTTTCATAACACTTTAACCAGAGTGACGGGAGAGCGGCATTTCAGAAAACGTGCTTATCTCGGCGAGAAAAAGCGATTTCGGCAATAAAATTTAAAACGCGTGTAAAACATAAACCAAACGATGAAATTGGTTATTTCTTCATGTATAATGATCAACTCGATACTCCCTAGCCCCCAACAGCCTTTTTTTTCATAACACTTTAACCAGAGTGACGGGAGAGCGGCATTTCAGAAAACGTGCTTATCTCGGCGAGAAAAAGCGATTTCGGCAATAAAATTTAAAACGCGTGTAAAACATAAACCAAACGATGAAATTGGTTATTTCTTCATGTATAATGATCAACTCGATACTCCCTAGCCCCCAACAGCCTTTTTTTTCATAACACTTTAACCAGAGTGACGGGAGAGCGGCATTTCAGAAAACGTGCTTATCTCGGCGAGAAAAAGCGATTTCGGCAATAAAATTTAAAACGCGTGTAAAACATAAACCAAACGATGAAATTGGTTATTTCTTCATGTATAATGATCAACTCGATACTCCCTAGCCCCCAACAGCCTTTTTTTTCATAACACTTTAACCAGAGTGACGGGAGAGCGGCATTTCAGAAAACGTGCTTATCTCGGCGAGAAAAAGCGATTTCGGCAATAAAATTTAAAACGCGTGTAAAACATAAACCAAACGATGAAATTGGTTATTTCTTCATGTATAATGATCAACTCGATACTCCCTAGCCCCCAACAGCCTTTTTTTTCATAACACTTTAACCAGAGTGACGGGAGAGCGGCATTTCAGAAAACGTGCTTATCTCGGCGAGAAAAAGCGATTTCGGCAATAAAATTTAAAACGCGTGTAAAACATAAACCAAACGATGAAATTGGTTATTTCTTCATGTATAATGATCAACTCGATACTCCCTAGCCCCCAACAGCCTTTTTTTTCATAACACTTTAACCAGAGTGACGGGAGAGCGGCATTTCAGAAAACGTGCTTATCTCGGCGAGAAAAAGCGATTTCGGCAATAAAATTTAAAACGCGTGTAAAACATAAACCAAACGATGAAATTGGTTATTTCTTCATGTATAATGATCAACTCGATACTCCCTAGCCCCCAACAGCCTTTTTTTTCATAACACTTTAACCAGAGTGACGGGAGAGCGGCATTTCAGAAAACGTGCTTATCTCGGCGAGAAAAAGCGATTTCGGCAATAAAATTTAAAACGCGTGTAAAACATAAACCAAACGATGAAATTGGTTATTTCTTCATGTATAATGATCAACTCGATACTCCCTAGCCCCCAACAGCCTTTTTTTTCATAACACTTTAACCAGAGTGACGGGAGAGCGGCATTTCAGAAAACGTGCTTATCTCGGCGAGAAAAAGCGATTTCGGCAATAAAATTTAAAACGCGTGTAAAACATAAACCAAACGATGAAATTGGTTATTTCTTCATGTATAATGATCAACTCGATACTCCCTAGCCCCCAACAGCCTTTTTTTTCATAACACTTTAACCAGAGTGACGGGAGAGCGGCATTTCAGAAAACGTGCTTATCTCGGCGAGAAAAAGCGATTTCGGCAATAAAATTTAAAACGCGTGTAAAACATAAACCAAACGATGAAATTGGTTATTTCTTCATGTATAATGATCAACTCGATACTCCCTAGCCCCCAACAGCCTTTTTTTTCATAACACTTTAACCAGAGTGACGGGAGAGCGGCATTTCAGAAAACGTGCTTATCTCGGCGAGAAAAAGCGATTTCGGCAATAAAATTTAAAACGCGTGTAAAACATAAACCAAACGATGAAATTGGTTATTTCTTCATGTATAATGATCAACTCGATACTCCCTAGCCCCCAACAGCCTTTTTTTTCATAACACTTTAACCAGAGTGACGGGAGAGCGGCATTTCAGAAAACGTGCTTATCTCGGCGAGAAAAAGCGATTTCGGCAATAAAATTTAAAACGCGTGTAAAACATAAACCAAACGATGAAATTGGTTATTTCTTCATGTATAATGATCAACTCGATACTCCCTAGCCCCCAACAGCCTTTTTTTTCATAACACTTTAACCAGAGTGACGGGAGAGCGGCATTTCAGAAAACGTGCTTATCTCGGCGAGAAAAAGCGATTTCGGCAATAAAATTTAAAACGCGTGTAAAACATAAACCAAACGATGAAATTGGTTATTTCTTCATGTATAATGATCAACTCGATACTCCCTAGCCCCCAACAGCCTTTTTTTTCATAACACTTTAACCAGAGTGACGGGAGAGCGGCATTTCAGAAAACGTGCTTATCTCGGCGAGAAAAAGCGATTTCGGCAATAAAATTTAAAACGCGTGTAAAACATAAACCAAACGATGAAATTGGTTATTTCTTCATGTATAATGATCAACTCGATACTCCCTAGCCCCCAACAGCCTTTTTTTTCATAACACTTTAACCAGAGTGACGGGAGAGCGGCATTTCAGAAAACGTGCTTATCTCGGCGAGAAAAAGCGATTTCGGCAATAAAATTTAAAACGCGTGTAAAACATAAACCAAACGATGAAATTGGTTATTTCTTCATGTATAATGATCAACTCGATACTCCCTAGCCCCCAACAGCCTTTTTTTTCATAACACTTTAACCAGAGTGACGGGAGAGCGGCATTTCAGAAAACGTGCTTATCTCGGCGAGAAAAAGCGATTTCGGCAATAAAATTTAAAACGCGTGTAAAACATAAACCAAACGATGAAATTGGTTATTTCTTCATGTATAATGATCAACTCGATACTCCCTAGCCCCCAACAGCCTTTTTTTTCATAACACTTTAACCAGAGTGACGGGAGAGCGGCATTTCAGAAAACGTGCTTATCTCGGCGAGAAAAAGCGATTTCGGCAATAAAATTTAAAACGCGTGTAAAACATAAACCAAACGATGAAATTGGTTATTTCTTCATGTATAATGATCAACTCGATACTCCCTAGCCCCCAACAGCCTTTTTTTTCATAACACTTTAACCAGAGTGACGGGAGAGCGGCATTTCAGAAAACGTGCTTATCTCGGCGAGAAAAAGCGATTTCGGCAATAAAATTTAAAACGCGTGTAAAACATAAACCAAACGATGAAATTGGTTATTTCTTCATGTATAATGATCAACTCGATACTCCCTAGCCCCCAACAGCCTTTTTTTTCATAACACTTTAACCAGAGTGACGGGAGAGCGGCATTTCAGAAAACGTGCTTATCTCGGCGAGAAAAAGCGATTTCGGCAATAAAATTTAAAACGCGTGTAAAACATAAACCAAACGATGAAATTGGTTATTTCTTCATGTATAATGATCAACTCGATACTCCCTAGCCCCCAACAGCCTTTTTTTTCATAACACTTTAACCAGAGTGACGGGAGAGCGGCATTTCAGAAAACGTGCTTATCTCGGCGAGAAAAAGCGATTTCGGCAATAAAATTTAAAACGCGTGTAAAACATAAACCAAACGATGAAATTGGTTATTTCTTCATGTATAATGATCAACTCGATACTCCCTAGCCCCCAACAGCCTTTTTTTTCATAACACTTTAACCAGAGTGACGGGAGAGCGGCATTTCAGAAAACGTGCTTATCTCGGCGAGAAAAAGCGATTTCGGCAATAAAATTTAAAACGCGTGTAAAACATAAACCAAACGATGAAATTGGTTATTTCTTCATGTATAATGATCAACTCGATACTCCCTAGCCCCCAACAGCCTTTTTTTTCATAACACTTTAACCAGAGTGACGGGAGAGCGGCATTTCAGAAAACGTGCTTATCTCGGCGAGAAAAAGCGATTTCGGCAATAAAATTTAAAACGCGTGTAAAACATAAACCAAACGATGAAATTGGTTATTTCTTCATGTATAATGATCAACTCGATACTCCCTAGCCCCCAACAGCCTTTTTTTTCATAACACTTTAACCAGAGTGACGGGAGAGCGGCATTTCAGAAAACGTGCTTATCTCGGCGAGAAAAAGCGATTTCGGCAATAAAATTTAAAACGCGTGTAAAACATAAACCAAACGATGAAATTGGTTATTTCTTCATGTATAATGATCAACTCGATACTCCCTAGCCCCCAACAGCCTTTTTTTTCATAACACTTTAACCAGAGTGACGGGAGAGCGGCATTTCAGAAAACGTGCTTATCTCGGCGAGAAAAAGCGATTTCGGCAATAAAATTTAAAACGCGTGTAAAACATAAACCAAACGATGAAATTGGTTATTTCTTCATGTATAATGATCAACTCGATACTCCCTAGCCCCCAACAGCCTTTTTTTTCATAACACTTTAACCAGAGTGACGGGAGAGCGGCATTTCAGAAAACGTGCTTATCTCGGCGAGAAAAAGCGATTTCGGCAATAAAATTTAAAACGCGTGTAAAACATAAACCAAACGATGAAATTGGTTATTTCTTCATGTATAATGATCAACTCGATACTCCCTAGCCCCCAACAGCCTTTTTTTTCATAACACTTTAACCAGAGTGACGGGAGAGCGGCATTTCAGAAAACGTGCTTATCTCGGCGAGAAAAAGCGATTTCGGCAATAAAATTTAAAACGCGTGTAAAACATAAACCAAACGATGAAATTGGTTATTTCTTCATGTATAATGATCAACTCGATACTCCCTAGCCCCCAACAGCCTTTTTTTTCATAACACTTTAACCAGAGTGACGGGAGAGCGGCATTTCAGAAAACGTGCTTATCTCGGCGAGAAAAAGCGATTTCGGCAATAAAATTTAAAACGCGTGTAAAACATAAACCAAACGATGAAATTGGTTATTTCTTCATGTATAATGATCAACTCGATACTCCCTAGCCCCCAACAGCCTTTTTTTTCATAACACTTTAACCAGAGTGACGGGAGAGCGGCATTTCAGAAAACGTGCTTATCTCGGCGAGAAAAAGCGATTTCGGCAATAAAATTTAAAACGCGTGTAAAACATAAACCAAACGATGAAATTGGTTATTTCTTCATGTATAATGATCAACTCGATACTCCCTAGCCCCCAACAGCCTTTTTTTTCATAACACTTTAACCAGAGTGACGGGAGAGCGGCATTTCAGAAAACGTGCTTATCTCGGCGAGAAAAAGCGATTTCGGCAATAAAATTTAAAACGCGTGTAAAACATAAACCAAACGATGAAATTGGTTATTTCTTCATGTATAATGATCAACTCGATACTCCCTAGCCCCCAACAGCCTTTTTTTTCATAACACTTTAACCAGAGTGACGGGAGAGCGGCATTTCAGAAAACGTGCTTATCTCGGCGAGAAAAAGCGATTTCGGCAATAAAATTTAAAACGCGTGTAAAACATAAACCAAACGATGAAATTGGTTATTTCTTCATGTATAATGATCAACTCGATACTCCCTAGCCCCCAACAGCCTTTTTTTTCATAACACTTTAACCAGAGTGACGGGAGAGCGGCATTTCAGAAAACGTGCTTATCTCGGCGAGAAAAAGCGATTTCGGCAATAAAATTTAAAACGCGTGTAAAACATAAACCAAACGATGAAATTGGTTATTTCTTCATGTATAATGATCAACTCGATACTCCCTAGCCCCCAACAGCCTTTTTTTTCATAACACTTTAACCAGAGTGACGGGAGAGCGGCATTTCAGAAAACGTGCTTATCTCGGCGAGAAAAAGCGATTTCGGCAATAAAATTTAAAACGCGTGTAAAACATAAACCAAACGATGAAATTGGTTATTTCTTCATGTATAATGATCAACTCGATACTCCCTAGCCCCCAACAGCCTTTTTTTTCATAACACTTTAACCAGAGTGACGGGAGAGCGGCATTTCAGAAAACGTGCTTATCTCGGCGAGAAAAAGCGATTTCGGCAATAAAATTTAAAACGCGTGTAAAACATAAACCAAACGATGAAATTGGTTATTTCTTCATGTATAATGATCAACTCGATACTCCCTAGCCCCCAACAGCCTTTTTTTTCATAACACTTTAACCAGAGTGACGGGAGAGCGGCATTTCAGAAAACGTGCTTATCTCGGCGAGAAAAAGCGATTTCGGCAATAAAATTTAAAACGCGTGTAAAACATAAACCAAACGATGAAATTGGTTATTTCTTCATGTATAATGATCAACTCGATACTCCCTAGCCCCCAACAGCCTTTTTTTTCATAACACTTTAACCAGAGTGACGGGAGAGCGGCATTTCAGAAAACGTGCTTATCTCGGCGAGAAAAAGCGATTTCGGCAATAAAATTTAAAACGCGTGTAAAACATAAACCAAACGATGAAATTGGTTATTTCTTCATGTATAATGATCAACTCGATACTCCCTAGCCCCCAACAGCCTTTTTTTTCATAACACTTTAACCAGAGTGACGGGAGAGCGGCATTTCAGAAAACGTGCTTATCTCGGCGAGAAAAAGCGATTTCGGCAATAAAATTTAAAACGCGTGTAAAACATAAACCAAACGATGAAATTGGTTATTTCTTCATGTATAATGATCAACTCGATACTCCCTAGCCCCCAACAGCCTTTTTTTTCATAACACTTTAACCAGAGTGACGGGAGAGCGGCATTTCAGAAAACGTGCTTATCTCGGCGAGAAAAAGCGATTTCGGCAATAAAATTTAAAACGCGTGTAAAACATAAACCAAACGATGAAATTGGTTATTTCTTCATGTATAATGATCAACTCGATACTCCCTAGCCCCCAACAGCCTTTTTTTTCATAACACTTTAACCAGAGTGACGGGAGAGCGGCATTTCAGAAAACGTGCTTATCTCGGCGAGAAAAAGCGATTTCGGCAATAAAATTTAAAACGCGTGTAAAACATAAACCAAACGATGAAATTGGTTATTTCTTCATGTATAATGATCAACTCGATACTCCCTAGCCCCCAACAGCCTTTTTTTTCATAACACTTTAACCAGAGTGACGGGAGAGCGGCATTTCAGAAAACGTGCTTATCTCGGCGAGAAAAAGCGATTTCGGCAATAAAATTTAAAACGCGTGTAAAACATAAACCAAACGATGAAATTGGTTATTTCTTCATGTATAATGATCAACTCGATACTCCCTAGCCCCCAACAGCCTTTTTTTTCATAACACTTTAACCAGAGTGACGGGAGAGCGGCATTTCAGAAAACGTGCTTATCTCGGCGAGAAAAAGCGATTTCGGCAATAAAATTTAAAACGCGTGTAAAACATAAACCAAACGATGAAATTGGTTATTTCTTCATGTATAATGATCAACTCGATACTCCCTAGCCCCCAACAGCCTTTTTTTTCATAACACTTTAACCAGAGTGACGGGAGAGCGGCATTTCAGAAAACGTGCTTATCTCGGCGAGAAAAAGCGATTTCGGCAATAAAATTTAAAACGCGTGTAAAACATAAACCAAACGATGAAATTGGTTATTTCTTCATGTATAATGATCAACTCGATACTCCCTAGCCCCCAACAGCCTTTTTTTTCATAACACTTTAACCAGAGTGACGGGAGAGCGGCATTTCAGAAAACGTGCTTATCTCGGCGAGAAAAAGCGATTTCGGCAATAAAATTTAAAACGCGTGTAAAACATAAACCAAACGATGAAATTGGTTATTTCTTCATGTATAATGATCAACTCGATACTCCCTAGCCCCCAACAGCCTTTTTTTTTCATAACACTTTAACCAGAGTGACGGGAGAGCGGCATTTCAGAAAACGTGCTTATCTCGGCGAGAAAAAGCGATTTCGGCAATAAAATTTAAAACGCGTGTAAAACATAAACCAAACGATGAAATTGGTTATTTCTTCATGTATAATGATCAACTCGATACTCCCTAGCCCCCAACAGCCTTTTTTTTCATAACACTTTAACCAGAGTGACGGGAGAGCGGCATTTCAGAAAACGTGCTTATCTCGGCGAGAAAAAGCGATTTCGGCAATAAAATTTAAAACGCGTGTAAAACATAAACCAAACGATGAAATTGGTTATTTCTTCATGTATAATGATCAACTCGATACTCCCTAGCCCCCAACAGCCTTTTTTTTTCATAACACTTTAACCAGAGTGACGGGAGAGCGGCATTTCAGAAAACGTGCTTATCTCGGCGAGAAAAAGCGATTTCGGCAATAAAATTTAAAACGCGTGTAAAACATAAACCAAACGATGAAATTGGTTATTTCTTCATGTATAATGATCAACTCGATACTCCCTAGCCCCCAACAGCCTTTTTTTTCATAACACTTTAACCAGAGTGACGGGAGAGCGGCATTTCAGAAAACGTGCTTATCTCGGCGAGAAAAAGCGATTTCGGCAATAAAATTTAAAACGCGTGTAAAACATAAACCAAACGATGAAATTGGTTATTTCTTCATGTATAATGATCAACTCGATACTCCCTAGCCCCCAACAGCCTTTTTTTTCATAACACTTTAACCAGAGTGACGGGAGAGCGGCATTTCAGAAAACGTGCTTATCTCGGCGAGAAAAAGCGATTTCGGCAATAAAATTTAAAACGCGTGTAAAACATAAACCAAACGATGAAATTGGTTATTTCTTCATGTATAATGATCAACTCGATACTCCCTAGCCCCCAACAGCCTTTTTTTTCATAACACTTTAACCAGAGTGACGGGAGAGCGGCATTTCAGAAAACGTGCTTATCTCGGCGAGAAAAAGCGATTTCGGCAATAAAATTTAAAACGCGTGTAAAACATTAACCAAACGATGAAATTGGTTATTTCTTCATGTATAATGATCAACTCGATACTCCCTAGCCCCCAACAGCCTTTTTTTTCATAACACTTTAACCAGAGTGACGGGAGAGCGGCATTTCAGAAAACGTGCTTATCTCGGCGAGAAAAAGCGATTTCGGCAATAAAATTTAAAACGCGTGTAAAACATAAACCAAACGATGAAATTGGTTATTTCTTCATGTATAATGATCAACTCGATACTCCCTAGCCCCCAACAGCCTTTTTTTTCATAACACTTTAACCAGAGTGACGGGAGAGCGGCATTTCAGAAAACGTGCTTATCTCGGCGAGAAAAAGCGATTTCGGCAATAAAATTTAAAACGCGTGTAAAACATAAACCAAACGATGAAATTGGTTATTTCTTCATGTATAATGATCAACTCGATACTAGCCCCCAACAGCCTTTTTTTTGATAACACTTTAACCAGAGTGACGGGAGAGCGGCATTTCAGAAAACGTGCTTATCTCGGCGAGAAAATGCGATTTCGGCAATAAAATTTAAAACGCGTGTAAAACATAAACCAAACGATGAAATTGGTTATTTCTTCATGTATAATGATCAACTCGATACTCCCTAGCCCCCAACAGCCTTTTTTTTCCATAACACTTTAACCAGAGTGACGGGAGAGCGGCATTTCAGAAAACGTGCTTATCTCGGCGAGAAAAAGCGATTTCGACAATAAAATTTAAAAGGCGTGTAAAACATAAACCAAACGATGAAATTGGTTATTTCTTCATGCATAATGATCAACTCGATACTCCCTAGCCCCCAACAGCCTTTTTTTTCATAACACTTTAACCAGAGTGACGGGAGAGCGGCATTTCAGAAAACGTGCTTATCTCGGCGAGAAAAAGCGATTTCGGCAATAAAATTTAAAACGCGTGTAAAACATAAACCAAACGATGAAATTGGTTATTTCTTCATGTATAATGATCAACTCGATACTCCCTAGCCCCCAACAGCCTTTTTTTTCATAACACTTTAACCAGAGTGACGGGAGAGCGGCATTTCAGAAAACGTGCTTATCTCGGCGAGAAAAAGCGATTTCGGCAATAAAATTTAAAACGCGTGTAAAACATAAACCAAACGATGAAATTGGTTATTTCTTCATGTATAATGATCAACTCGATACTCCCTAGCCCCCAACAGCCTTTTTTTTCATAACACTTTAACCAGAGTGACGGGAGAGCGGCATTTTTCAGAAAACGTGCTTATCTCGGCGAGAAAAAGCGATTTCGGCAATAAAATTTAAAACGCGTGTAAAACATAAACCAAACGATGAAATTGGTTATTTCTTCATGTATAATGATCAACTCGATACTCCCTAGCCCCCAACAGCCTTTTTTTTCATAACACTTTAACCAGAGTGACGGGAGAGCGGCATTTCAGAAAACGTGCTTATCTCGGCGAGAAAAAGCGATTTCGGCAATAAAATTTAAAACGCGTGTAAAACATAAACCAAACGATGAAATTGGTTATTTCTTCATGTATAATGATCAACTCGATACTCCCTAGCCCCCAACAGCCTTTTTTTTCATAACACTTTAACCAGAGTGACGGGAGAGCGGCATTTCAGAAAACGTGCTTATCTCGGCGAGAAAAAGCGATTTCGGCAATAAAATTTAAAACGCGTGTAAAACATAAACCAAACGATGAAATTGGTTATTTCTTCATGTATAATGATCAACTCGATACTCCCTAGCCCCCAACAGCCTTTTTTTTCATAACACTTTAACCAGAGTGACGGGAGAGCGGCATTTCAGAAAACGTGCTTATCTCGGCGAGAAAAAGCGATTTCGGCAATAAAATTTAAAACGCGTGTAAAACATAAACCAAACGATGAAATTGGTTATTTCTTCATGTATAATGATCAACTCGATACTCCCTAGCCCCCAACAGCCTTTTTTTTCATAACACTTTAACCAGAGTGACGGGAGAGCGGCATTTCAGAAAACGTGCTTATCTCGGCGAGAAAAAGCGATTTCGGCAATAAAATTTAAAACGCGTGTAAAACATAAACCAAACGATGAAATTGGTTATTTCTTCATGTATAATGATCAACTCGATACTCCCTAGCCCCCAACAGCCTTTTTTTTCATAACACTTTAACCAGAGTGACGGGAGAGCGGCATTTCAGAAAACGTGCTTATCTCGGCGAGAAAAAGCGATTTCGGCAATAAAATTTAAAACGCGTGTAAAACATAAACCAAACGATGAAATTGGTTATTTCTTCATGTATAATGATCAACTCGATACTCCCTAGCCCCCAACAGCCTTTTTTTTCATAACACTTTAACCAGAGTGACGGGAGAGCGGCATTTCAGAAAACGTGCTTATCTCGGCGAGAAAAAGCGATTTCGGCAATAAAATTTAAAACGCGTGTAAAACATAAACCAAACGATGAAATTGGTTATTTCTTCATGTATAATGATCAACTCGATACTCCCTAGCCCCCAACAGCCTTTTTTTTCATAACACTTTAACCAGAGTGACGGGAGAGCGGCATTTCAGAAAACGTGCTTATCTCGGCGAGAAAAAGCGATTTCGGCAATAAAATTTAAAACGCGTGTAAAACATAAACCAAACGATGAAATTGGTTATTTCTTCATGTATAATGATCAACTCGATACTCCCTAGCCCCCAACAGCCTTTTTTTTCATAACACTTTAACCAGAGTGACGGGAGAGCGGCATTTCAGAAAACGTGCTTATCTCGGCGAGAAAAAGCGATTTCGGCAATAAAATTTAAAACGCGTGTAAAACATAAACCAAACGATGAAATTGGTTATTTCTTCATGTATAATGATCAACTCGATACTCCCTAGCCCCCAACAGCCTTTTTTTTCATAACACTTTAACCAGAGTGACGGGAGAGCGGCATTTCAGAAAACGTGCTTATCTCGGCGAGAAAAAGCGATTTCGGCAATAAAATTTAAAACGCGTGTAAAACATAAACCAAACGATGAAATTGGTTATTTCTTCATGTATAATGATCAACTCGATACTCCCTAGCCCCCAACAGCCTTTTTTTTCATAACACTTTAACCAGAGTGACGGGAGAGCGGCATTTCAGAAAACGTGCTTATCTCGGCGAGAAAAAGCGATTTCGGCAATAAAATTTAAAACGCGTGTAAAACATAAACCAAACGATGAAATTGGTTATTTCTTCATGTATAATGATCAACTCGATACTCCCTAGCCCCCAACAGCCTTTTTTTTCATAACACTTTAACCAGAGTGACGGGAGAGCGGCATTTCAGAAAACGTGCTTATCTCGGCGAGAAAAAGCGATTTCGGCAATAAAATTTAAAACGCGTGTAAAACATAAACCAAACGATGAAATTGGTTATTTCTTCATGTATAATGATCAACTCGATACTCCCTAGCCCCCAACAGCCTTTTTTTTCATAACACTTTAACCAGAGTGACGGGAGAGCGGCATTTCAGAAAACGTGCTTATCTCGGCGAGAAAAAGCGATTTCGGCAATAAAATTTAAAACGCGTGTAAAACATAAACCAAACGATGAAATTGGTTATTTCTTCATGTATAATGATCAACTCGATACTCCCTAGCCCCCAACAGCCTTTTTTTTCATAACACTTTAACCAGAGTGACGGGAGAGCGGCATTTCAGAAAACGTGCTTATCTCGGCGAGAAAAAGCGATTTCGGCAATAAAATTTAAAACGCGTGTAAAACATAAACCAAACGATGAAATTGGTTATTTCTTCATGTATAATGATCAACTCGATACTCCCTAGCCCCCAACAGCCTTTTTTTTCATAACACTTTAACCAGAGTGACGGGAGAGCGGCATTTCAGAAAACGTTTATCTCGGCGAGAAAAAGCGATTTCGGCAATAAAATTTAAAACGCGTGTAAAACATAAACCAAACGATGAAATTGGTTATTTCTTCATGTATAATGATCAACTCGATACTCCCTAGCCCCCAACAGCCTTTTTTTTCATAACACTTTAACCAGAGTGACGGGAGAGCGGCATTTCAGAAAACGTGCTTATCTCGGCGAGAAAAAGCGATTTCGGCAATAAAATTTAAAACGCGTGTAAAACATAAACCAAACGATGAAATTGGTTATTTCTTCATGTATAATGATCAACTCGATACTCCCTAGCCCCCAACAGCCTTTTTTTTCATAACACTTTAACCAGAGTGACGGGAGAGCGGCATTTCAGAAAACGTGCTTATCTCGGCGAGAAAAAGCGATTTCGGCAATAAAATTTAAAACGCGTGTAAAACATAAACCAAACGATGAAATTGGTTATTTCTTCATGTATAATGATCAACTCGATACTCCCTAGCCCCCAACAGCCTTTTTTTTCATAACACTTTAACCAGAGTGACGGGAGAGCGGCATTTCAGAAAACGTGCTTATCTCGGCGAGAAAAAGCGATTTCGGCAATAAAATTTAAAACGCGTGTAAAACATAAACCAAACGATGAAATTGGTTATTTCTTCATGTATAATGATCAACTCGATACTCCCTAGCCCCCAACAGCCTTTTTTTTCATAACACTTTAACCAGAGTGACGGGAGAGCGGCATTTCAGAAAACGTGCTTATCTCGGCGAGAAAAAGCGATTTCGGCAATAAAATTTAAAACGCGTGTAAAACATAAACCAAACGATGAAATTGGTTATTTCTTCATGTATAATGATCAACTCGATACTCCCTAGCCCCCAACAGCCTTTTTTTTCATAACACTTTAACCAGAGTGACGGGAGAGCGGCATTTCAGAAAACGTGCTTATCTCGGCGAGAAAAAGCGATTTCGGCAATAAAATTTAAAACGCGTGTAAAACATAAACCAAACGATGAAATTGGTTATTTCTTCATGTATAATGATCAACTCGATACTCCCTAGCCCCCAACAGCCTTTTTTTTCATAACACTTTAACCAGAGTGACGGGAGAGCGGCATTTCAGAAAACGTGCTTATCTCGGCGAGAAAAAGCGATTTCGGCAATAAAATTTAAAACGCGTGTAAAACATAAACCAAACGATGAAATTGGTTATTTCTTCATGTATAATGATCAACTCGATACTCCCTAGCCCCCAACAGCCTTTTTTTTCATAACACTTTAACCAGAGTGACGGGAGAGCGGCATTTCAGAAAACGTGCTTATCTCGGCGAGAAAAAGCGATTTCGGCAATAAAATTTAAAACGCGTGTAAAACATAAACCAAACGATGAAATTGGTTATTTCTTCATGTATAATGATCAACTCGATACTCCCTAGCCCCCAACAGCCTTTTTTTTCATAACACTTTAACCAGAGTGACGGGAGAGCGGCATTTCAGAAAACGTGCTTATCTCGGCGAGAAAAAGCGATTTCGGCAATAAAATTTAAAACGCGTGTAAAACATAAACCAAACGATGAAATTGGTTATTTCTTCATGTATAATGATCAACTCGATACTCCCTAGCCCCCAACAGCCTTTTTTTTCATAACACTTTAACCAGAGTGACGGGAGAGCGGCATTTCAGAAAACGTGCTTATCTCGGCGAGAAAAAGCGATTTCGGCAATAAAATTTAAAACGCGTGTAAAACATAAACCAAACGATGAAATTGGTTATTTCTTCATGTATAATGATCAACTCGATACTCCCTAGCCCCCAACAGCCTTTTTTTTCATAACACTTTAACCAGAGTGACGGGAGAGCGGCATTTCAGAAAACGTGCTTATCTCGGCGAGAAAAAGCGATTTCGGCAATAAAATTTAAAACGCGTGTAAAACATAAACCAAACGATGAAATTGGTTATTTCTTCATGTATAATGATCAACTCGATACTCCCTAGCCCCCAACAGCCTTTTTTTTCATAACACTTTAACCAGAGTGACGGGAGAGCGGCATTTCAGAAAACGTGCTTATCTCGGCGAGAAAAAGCGATTTCGGCAATAAAATTTAAAACGCGTGTAAAACATAAACCAAACGATGAAATTGGTTATTTCTTCATGTATAATGATCAACTCGATACTCCCTAGCCCCCAACAGCCTTTTTTTTCATAACACTTTAACCAGAGTGACGGGAGAGCGGCATTTCAGAAAACGTGCTTATCTCGGCGAGAAAAAGCGATTTCGGCAATAAAATTTAAAACGCGTGTAAAACATAAACCAAACGATGAAATTGGTTATTTCTTCATGTATAATGATCAACTCGATACTCCCTAGCCCCCAACAGCCTTTTTTTTCATAACACTTTAACCAGAGTGACGGGAGAGCGGCATTTCAGAAAACGTGCTTATCTCGGCGAGAAAAAGCGATTTCGGCAATAAAATTTAAAACGCGTGTAAAACATAAACCAAACGATGAAATTGGTTATTTCTTCATGTATAATGATCAACTCGATACTCCCTAGCCCCCAACAGCCTTTTTTTTCATAACACTTTAACCAGAGTGACGGGAGAGCGGCATTTCAGAAAACGTGCTTATCTCGGCGAGAAAAAGCGATTTCGGCAATAAAATTTAAAACGCGTGTAAAACATAAACCAAACGATGAAATTGGTTATTTCTTCATGTATAATGATCAACTCGATACTCCCTAGCCCCCAACAGCCTTTTTTTTCATAACACTTTAACCAGAGTGACGGGAGAGCGGCATTTCAGAAAACGTGCTTATCTCGGCGAGAAAAAGCGATTTCGGCAATAAAATTTAAAACGCGTGTAAAACATAAACCAAACGATGAAATTGGTTATTTCTTCATGTATAATGATCAACTCGATACTCCCTAGCCCCCAACAGCCTTTTTTTTCATAACACTTTAACCAGAGTGACGGGAGAGCGGCATTTCAGAAAACGTGCTTATCTCGGCGAGAAAAAGCGATTTCGGCAATAAAATTTAAAACGCGTGTAAAACATAAACCAAACGATGAAATTGGTTATTTCTTCATGTATAATGATCAACTCGATACTCCCTAGCCCCCAACAGCCTTTTTTTTCATAACACTTTAACCAGAGTGACGGGAGAGCGGCATTTCAGAAAACGTGCTTATCTCGGCGAGAAAAAGCGATTTCGGCAATAAAATTTAAAACGCGTGTAAAACATAAACCAAACGATGAAATTGGTTATTTCTTCATGTATAATGATCAACTCGATACTCCCTAGCCCCCAACAGCCTTTTTTTTCATAACACTTTAACCAGAGTGACGGGAGAGCGGCATTTCAGAAAACGTGCTTATCTCGGCGAGAAAAAGCGATTTCGGCAATAAAATTTAAAACGCGTGTAAAACATAAACCAAACGATGAAATTGGTTATTTCTTCATGTATAATGATCAACTCGATACTCCCTAGCCCCCAACAGCCTTTTTTTTCATAACACTTTAACCAGAGTGACGGGAGAGCGGCATTTCAGAAAACGTGCTTATCTCGGCGAGAAAAAGCGATTTCGGCAATAAAATTTAAAACGCGTGTAAAACATAAACCAAACGATGAAATTGGTTATTTCTTCATGTATAATGATCAACTCGATACTCCCTAGCCCCCAACAGCCTTTTTTTTCATAACACTTTAACCAGAGTGACGGGAGAGCGGCATTTCAGAAAACGTGCTTATCTCGGCGAGAAAAAGCGATTTCGGCAATAAAATTTAAAACGCGTGTAAAACATAAACCAAACGATGAAATTGGTTATTTCTTCATGTATAATGATCAACTCGATACTCCCTAGCCCCCAACAGCCTTTTTTTTCATAACACTTTAACCAGAGTGACGGGAGAGCGGCATTTCAGAAAACGTGCTTATCTCGGCGAGAAAAAGCGATTTCGGCAATAAAATTTAAAACGCGTGTAAAACATAAACCAAACGATGAAATTGGTTATTTCTTCATGTATAATGATCAACTCGATACTCCCTAGCCCCCAACAGCCTTTTTTTTCATAACACTTTAACCAGAGTGACGGGAGAGCGGCATTTCAGAAAACGTGCTTATCTCGGCGAGAAAAAGCGATTTCGGCAATAAAATTTAAAACGCGTGTAAAACATAAACCAAACGATGAAATTGGTTATTTCTTCATGTATAATGATCAACTCGATACTCCCTAGCCCCCAACAGCCTTTTTTTTCATAACACTTTAACCAGAGTGACGGGAGAGCGGCATTTCAGAAAACGTGCTTATCTCGGCGAGAAAAAGCGATTTCGGCAATAAAATTTAAAACGCGTGTAAAACATAAACCAAACGATGAAATTGGTTATTTCTTCATGTATAATGATCAACTCGATACTCCCTAGCCCCCAACAGCCTTTTTTTTCATAACACTTTAACCAGAGTGACGGGAGAGCGGCATTTCAGAAAACGTGCTTATCTCGGCGAGAAAAAGCGATTTCGGCAATAAAATTTAAAACGCGTGTAAAACATAAACCAAACGATGAAATTGGTTATTTCTTCATGTATAATGATCAACTCGATACTCCCTAGCCCCCAACAGCCTTTTTTTTCATAACACTTTAACCAGAGTGACGGGAGAGCGGCATTTCAGAAAACGTGCTTATCTCGGCGAGAAAAAGCGATTTCGGCAATAAAATTTAAAACGCGTGTAAAACATAAACCAAACGATGAAATTGGTTATTTCTTCATGTATAATGATCAACTCGATACTCCCTAGCCCCCAACAGCCTTTTTTTTCATAACACTTTAACCAGAGTGACGGGAGAGCGGCATTTCAGAAAACGTGCTTATCTCGGCGAGAAAAAGCGATTTCGGCAATAAAATTTAAAACGCGTGTAAAACATAAACCAAACGATGAAATTGGTTATTTCTTCATGTATAATGATCAACTCGATACTCCCTAGCCCCCAACAGCCTTTTTTTTCATAACACTTTAACCAGAGTGACGGGAGAGCGGCATTTCAGAAAACGTGCTTATCTCGGCGAGAAAAAGCGATTTCGGCAATAAAATTTAAAACGCGTGTAAAACATAAACCAAACGATGAAATTGGTTATTTCTTCATGTATAATGATCAACTCGATACTCCCTAGCCCCCAACAGCCTTTTTTTTCATAACACTTTAACCAGAGTGACGGGAGAGCGGCATTTCAGAAAACGTGCTTATCTCGGCGAGAAAAAGCGATTTCGGCAATAAAATTTAAAACGCGTGTAAAACATAAACCAAACGATGAAATTGGTTATTTCTTCATGTATAATGATCAACTCGATACTCCCTAGCCCCCAACAGCCTTTTTTTTCATAACACTTTAACCAGAGTGACGGGAGAGCGGCATTTCAGAAAACGTGCTTATCTCGGCGAGAAAAAGCGATTTCGGCAATAAAATTTAAAACGCGTGTAAAACATAAACCAAACGATGAAATTGGTTATTTCTTCATGTATAATGATCAACTCGATACTCCCTAGCCCCCAACAGCCTTTTTTTTCATAACACTTTAACCAGAGTGACGGGAGAGCGGCATTTCAGAAAACGTGCTTATCTCGGCGAGAAAAAGCGATTTCGGCAATAAAATTTAAAACGCGTGTAAAACATAAACCAAACGATGAAATTGGTTATTTCTTCATGTATAATGATCAACTCGATACTCCCTAGCCCCCAACAGCCTTTTTTTTCATAACACTTTAACCAGAGTGACGGGAGAGCGGCATTTCAGAAAACGTGCTTATCTCGGCGAGAAAAAGCGATTTCGGCAATAAAATTTAAAACGCGTGTAAAACATAAACCAAACGATGAAATTGGTTATTTCTTCATGTATAATGATCAACTCGATACTCCCTAGCCCCCAACAGCCTTTTTTTTCATAACACTTTAACCAGAGTGACGGGAGAGCGGCATTTCAGAAAACGTGCTTATCTCGGCGAGAAAAAGCGATTTCGGCAATAAAATTTAAAACGCGTGTAAAACATAAACCAAACGATGAAATTGGTTATTTCTTCATGTATAATGATCAACTCGATACTCCCTAGCCCCCAACAGCCTTTTTTTTCATAACACTTTAACCAGAGTGACGGGAGAGCGGCATTTCAGAAAACGTGCTTATCTCGGCGAGAAAAAGCGATTTCGGCAATAAAATTTAAAACGCGTGTAAAACATAAACCAAACGATGAAATTGGTTATTTCTTCATGTATAATGATCAACTCGATACTCCCTAGCCCCCAACAGCCTTTTTTTTCATAACACTTTAACCAGAGTGACGGGAGAGCGGCATTTCAGAAAACGTGCTTATCTCGGCGAGAAAAAGCGATTTCGGCAATAAAATTTAAAACGCGTGTAAAACATAAACCAAACGATGAAATTGGTTATTTCTTCATGTATAATGATCAACTCGATACTCCCTAGCCCCCAACAGCCTTTTTTTTCATAACACTTTAACCAGAGTGACGGGAGAGCGGCATTTCAGAAAACGTGCTTATCTCGGCGAGAAAAAGCGATTTCGGCAATAAAATTTAAAACGCGTGTAAAACATAAACCAAACGATGAAATTGGTTATTTCTTCATGTATAATGATCAACTCGATACTCCCTAGCCCCCAACAGCCTTTTTTTTCATAACACTTTAACCAGAGTGACGGGAGAGCGGCATTTCAGAAAACGTGCTTATCTCGGCGAGAAAAAGCGATTTCGGCAATAAAATTTAAAACGCGTGTAAAACATAAACCAAACGATGAAATTGGTTATTTCTTCATGTATAATGATCAACTCGATACTCCCTAGCCCCCAACAGCCTTTTTTTTCATAACACTTTAACCAGAGTGACGGGAGAGCGGCATTTCAGAAAACGTGCTTATCTCGGCGAGAAAAAGCGATTTCGGCAATAAAATTTAAAACGCGTGTAAAACATAAACCAAACGATGAAATTGGTTATTTCTTCATGTATAATGATCAACTCGATACTCCCTAGCCCCCAACAGCCTTTTTTTTCATAACACTTTAACCAGAGTGACGGGAGAGCGGCATTTCAGAAAACGTGCTTATCTCGGCGAGAAAAAGCGATTTCGGCAATAAAATTTAAAACGCGTGTAAAACATAAACCAAACGATGAAATTGGTTATTTCTTCATGTATAATGATCAACTCGATACTCCCTAGCCCCCAACAGCCTTTTTTTTCATAACACTTTAACCAGAGTGACGGGAGAGCGGCATTTCAGAAAACGTGCTTATCTCGGCGAGAAAAAGCGATTTCGGCAATAAAATTTAAAACGCGTGTAAAACATAAACCAAACGATGAAATTGGTTATTTCTTCATGTATAATGATCAACTCGATACTCCCTAGCCCCCAACAGCCTTTTTTTTCATAACACTTTAACCAGAGTGACGGGAGAGCGGCATTTCAGAAAACGTGCTTATCTCGGCGAGAAAAAGCGATTTCGGCAATAAAATTTAAAACGCGTGTAAAACATAAACCAAACGATGAAATTGGTTATTTCTTCATGTATAATGATCAACTCGATACTCCCTAGCCCCCAACAGCCTTTTTTTTCATAACACTTTAACCAGAGTGACGGGAGAGCGGCATTTCAGAAAACGTGCTTATCTCGGCGAGAAAAAGCGATTTCGGCAATAAAATTTAAAACGCGTGTAAAACATAAACCAAACGATGAAATTGGTTATTTCTTCATGTATAATGATCAACTCGATACTCCCTAGCCCCCAACAGCCTTTTTTTTCATAACACTTTAACCAGAGTGACGGGAGAGCGGCATTTCAGAAAACGTGCTTATCTCGGCGAGAAAAAGCGATTTCGGCAATAAAATTTAAAACGCGTGTAAAACATAAACCAAACGATGAAATTGGTTATTTCTTCATGTATAATGATCAACTCGATACTCCCTAGCCCCCAACAGCCTTTTTTTTCATAACACTTTAACCAGAGTGACGGGAGAGCGGCATTTCAGAAAACGTGCTTATCTCGGCGAGAAAAAGCGATTTCGGCAATAAAATTTAAAACGCGTGTAAAACATAAACCAAACGATGAAATTGGTTATTTCTTCATGTATAATGATCAACTCGATACTCCCTAGCCCCCAACAGCCTTTTTTTTCATAACACTTTAACCAGAGTGACGGGAGAGCGGCATTTCAGAAAACGTGCTTATCTCGGCGAGAAAAAGCGATTTCGGCAATAAAATTTAAAACGCGTGTAAAACATAAACCAAACGATGAAATTGGTTATTTCTTCATGTATAATGATCAACTCGATACTCCCTAGCCCCCAACAGCCTTTTTTTTCATAACACTTTAACCAGAGTGACGGGAGAGCGGCATTTCAGAAAACGTGCTTATCTCGGCGAGAAAAAGCGATTTCGGCAATAAAATTTAAAACGCGTGTAAAACATAAACCAAACGATGAAATTGGTTATTTCTTCATGTATAATGATCAACTCGATACTCCCTAGCCCCCAACAGCCTTTTTTTTCATAACACTTTAACCAGAGTGACGGGAGAGCGGCATTTCAGAAAACGTGCTTATCTCGGCGAGAAAAAGCGATTTCGGCAATAAAATTTAAAACGCGTGTAAAACATAAACCAAACGATGAAATTGGTTATTTCTTCATGTATAATGATCAACTCGATACTCCCTAGCCCCCAACAGCCTTTTTTTTCATAACACTTTAACCAGAGTGACGGGAGAGCGGCATTTCAGAAAACGTGCTTATCTCGGCGAGAAAAAGCGATTTCGGCAATAAAATTTAAAACGCGTGTAAAACATAAACCAAACGATGAAATTGGTTATTTCTTCATGTATAATGATCAACTCGATACTCCCTAGCCCCCAACAGCCTTTTTTTTCATAACACTTTAACCAGAGTGACGGGAGAGCGGCATTTCAGAAAACGTGCTTATCTCGGCGAGAAAAAGCGATTTCGGCAATAAAATTTAAAACGCGTGTAAAACATAAACCAAACGATGAAATTGGTTATTTCTTCATGTATAATGATCAACTCGATACTCCCTAGCCCCCAACAGCCTTTTTTTTCATAACACTTTAACCAGAGTGACGGGAGAGCGGCATTTCAGAAAACGTGCTTATCTCGGCGAGAAAAAGCGATTTCGGCAATAAAATTTAAAACGCGTGTAAAACATAAACCAAACGATGAAATTGGTTATTTCTTCATGTATAATGATCAACTCGATACTCCCTAGCCCCCAACAGCCTTTTTTTTCATAACACTTTAACCAGAGTGACGGGAGAGCGGCATTTCAGAAAACGTGCTTATCTCGGCGAGAAAAAGCGATTTCGGCAATAAAATTTAAAACGCGTGTAAAACATAAACCAAACGATGAAATTGGTTATTTCTTCATGTATAATGATCAACTCGATACTCCCTAGCCCCCAACAGCCTTTTTTTTCATAACACTTTAACCAGAGTGACGGGAGAGCGGCATTTCAGAAAACGTGCTTATCTCGGCGAGAAAAAGCGATTTCGGCAATAAAATTTAAAACGCGTGTAAAACATAAACCAAACGATGAAATTGGTTATTTCTTCATGTATAATGATCAACTCGATACTCCCTAGCCCCCAACAGCCTTTTTTTTCATAACACTTTAACCAGAGTGACGGGAGAGCGGCATTTCAGAAAACGTGCTTATCTCGGCGAGAAAAAGCGATTTCGGCAATAAAATTTAAAACGCGTGTAAAACATAAACCAAACGATGAAATTGGTTATTTCTTCATGTATAATGATCAACTCGATACTCCCTAGCCCCCAACAGCCTTTTTTTTCATAACACTTTAACCAGAGTGACGGGAGAGCGGCATTTCAGAAAACGTGCTTATCTCGGCGAGAAAAAGCGATTTCGGCAATAAAATTTAAAACGCGTGTAAAACATAAACCAAACGATGAAATTGGTTATTTCTTCATGTATAATGATCAACTCGATACTCCCTAGCCCCCAACAGCCTTTTTTTTCATAACACTTTAACCAGAGTGACGGGAGAGCGGCATTTCAGAAAACGTGCTTATCTCGGCGAGAAAAAGCGATTTCGGCAATAAAATTTAAAACGCGTGTAAAACATAAACCAAACGATGAAATTGGTTATTTCTTCATGTATAATGATCAACTCGATACTCCCTAGCCCCCAACAGCCTTTTTTTTCATAACACTTTAACCAGAGTGACGGGAGAGCGGCATTTCAGAAAACGTGCTTATCTCGGCGAGAAAAAGCGATTTCGGCAATAAAATTTAAAACGCGTGTAAAACATAAACCAAACGATGAAATTGGTTATTTCTTCATGTATAATGATCAACTCGATACTCCCTAGCCCCCAACAGCCTTTTTTTTCATAACACTTTAACCAGAGTGACGGGAGAGCGGCATTTCAGAAAACGTGCTTATCTCGGCGAGAAAAAGCGATTTCGGCAATAAAATTTAAAACGCGTGTAAAACATAAACCAAACGATGAAATTGGTTATTTCTTCATGTATAATGATCAACTCGATACTCCCTAGCCCCCAACAGCCTTTTTTTTCATAACACTTTAACCAGAGTGACGGGAGAGCGGCATTTCAGAAAACGTGCTTATCTCGGCGAGAAAAAGCGATTTCGGCAATAAAATTTAAAACGCGTGTAAAACATAAACCAAACGATGAAATTGGTTATTTCTTCATGTATAATGATCAACTCGATACTCCCTAGCCCCCAACAGCCTTTTTTTTCATAACACTTTAACCAGAGTGACGGGAGAGCGGCATTTCAGAAAACGTGCTTATCTCGGCGAGAAAAAGCGATTTCGGCAATAAAATTTAAAACGCGTGTAAAACATAAACCAAACGATGAAATTGGTTATTTCTTCATGTATAATGATCAACTCGATACTCCCTAGCCCCCAACAGCCTTTTTTTTCATAACACTTTAACCAGAGTGACGGGAGAGCGGCATTTCAGAAAACGTGCTTATCTCGGCGAGAAAAAGCGATTTCGGCAATAAAATTTAAAACGCGTGTAAAACATAAACCAAACGATGAAATTGGTTATTTCTTCATGTATAATGATCAACTCGATACTCCCTAGCCCCCAACAGCCTTTTTTTTCATAACACTTTAACCAGAGTGACGGGAGAGCGGCATTTCAGAAAACGTGCTTATCTCGGCGAGAAAAAGCGATTTCGGCAATAAAATTTAAAACGCGTGTAAAACATAAACCAAACGATGAAATTGGTTATTTCTTCATGTATAATGATCAACTCGATACTCCCTAGCCCCCAACAGCCTTTTTTTTCATAACACTTTAACCAGAGTGACGGGAGAGCGGCATTTCAGAAAACGTGCTTATCTCGGCGAGAAAAAGCGATTTCGGCAATAAAATTTAAAACGCGTGTAAAACATAAACCAAACGATGAAATTGGTTATTTCTTCATGTATAATGATCAACTCGATACTCCCTAGCCCCCAACAGCCTTTTTTTTCATAACACTTTAACCAGAGTGACGGGAGAGCGGCATTTCAGAAAACGTGCTTATCTCGGCGAGAAAAAGCGATTTCGGCAATAAAATTTAAAACGCGTGTAAAACATAAACCAAACGATGAAATTGGTTATTTCTTCATGTATAATGATCAACTCGATACTCCCTAGCCCCCAACAGCCTTTTTTTTCATAACACTTTAACCAGAGTGACGGGAGAGCGGCATTTCAGAAAACGTGCTTATCTCGGCGAGAAAAAGCGATTTCGGCAATAAAATTTAAAACGCGTGTAAAACATAAACCAAACGATGAAATTGGTTATTTCTTCATGTATAATGATCAACTCGATACTCCCTAGCCCCCAACAGCCTTTTTTTTCATAACACTTTAACCAGAGTGACGGGAGAGCGGCATTTCAGAAAACGTGCTTATCTCGGCGAGAAAAAGCGATTTCGGCAATAAAATTTAAAACGCGTGTAAAACATAAACCAAACGATGAAATTGGTTATTTCTTCATGTATAATGATCAACTCGATACTCCCTAGCCCCCAACAGCCTTTTTTTTCATAACACTTTAACCAGAGTGACGGGAGAGCGGCATTTCAGAAAACGTGCTTATCTCGGCGAGAAAAAGCGATTTCGGCAATAAAATTTAAAACGCGTGTAAAACATAAACCAAACGATGAAATTGGTTATTTCTTCATGTATAATGATCAACTCGATACTCCCTAGCCCCCAACAGCCTTTTTTTTCATAACACTTTAACCAGAGTGACGGGAGAGCGGCATTTCAGAAAACGTGCTTATCTCGGCGAGAAAAAGCGATTTCGGCAATAAAATTTAAAACGCGTGTAAAACATAAACCAAACGATGAAATTGGTTATTTCTTCATGTATAATGATCAACTCGATACTCCCTAGCCCCCAACAGCCTTTTTTTTCATAACACTTTAACCAGAGTGACGGGAGAGCGGCATTTCAGAAAACGTGCTTATCTCGGCGAGAAAAAGCGATTTCGGCAATAAAATTTAAAACGCGTGTAAAACATAAACCAAACGATGAAATTGGTTATTTCTTCATGTATAATGATCAACTCGATACTCCCTAGCCCCCAACAGCCTTTTTTTTCATAACACTTTAACCAGAGTGACGGGAGAGCGGCATTTCAGAAAACGTGCTTATCTCGGCGAGAAAAAGCGATTTCGGCAATAAAATTTAAAACGCGTGTAAAACATAAACCAAACGATGAAATTGGTTATTTCTTCATGTATAATGATCAACTCGATACTCCCTAGCCCCCAACAGCCTTTTTTTTCATAACACTTTAACCAGAGTGACGGGAGAGCGGCATTTCAGAAAACGTGCTTATCTCGGCGAGAAAAAGCGATTTCGGCAATAAAATTTAAAACGCGTGTAAAACATAAACCAAACGATGAAATTGGTTATTTCTTCATGTATAATGATCAACTCGATACTCCCTAGCCCCCAACAGCCTTTTTTTTCATAACACTTTAACCAGAGTGACGGGAGAGCGGCATTTCAGAAAACGTGCTTATCTCGGCGAGAAAAAGCGATTTCGGCAATAAAATTTAAAACGCGTGTAAAACATAAACCAAACGATGAAATTGGTTATTTCTTCATGTATAATGATCAACTCGATACTCCCTAGCCCCCAACAGCCTTTTTTTTCATAACACTTTAACCAGAGTGACGGGAGAGCGGCATTTCAGAAAACGTGCTTATCTCGGCGAGAAAAAGCGATTTCGGCAATAAAATTTAAAACGCGTGTAAAACATAAACCAAACGATGAAATTGGTTATTTCTTCATGTATAATGATCAACTCGATACTCCCTAGCCCCCAACAGCCTTTTTTTTCATAACACTTTAACCAGAGTGACGGGAGAGCGGCATTTCAGAAAACGTGCTTATCTCGGCGAGAAAAAGCGATTTCGGCAATAAAATTTAAAACGCGTGTAAAACATAAACCAAACGATGAAATTGGTTATTTCTTCATGTATAATGATCAACTCGATACTCCCTAGCCCCCAACAGCCTTTTTTTTCATAACACTTTAACCAGAGTGACGGGAGAGCGGCATTTCAGAAAACGTGCTTATCTCGGCGAGAAAAAGCGATTTCGGCAATAAAATTTAAAACGCGTGTAAAACATAAACCAAACGATGAAATTGGTTATTTCTTCATGTATAATGATCAACTCGATACTCCCTAGCCCCCAACAGCCTTTTTTTTCATAACACTTTAACCAGAGTGACGGGAGAGCGGCATTTCAGAAAACGTGCTTATCTCGGCGAGAAAAAGCGATTTCGGCAATAAAATTTAAAACGCGTGTAAAACATAAACCAAACGATGAAATTGGTTATTTCTTCATGTATAATGATCAACTCGATACTCCCTAGCCCCCAACAGCCTTTTTTTTCATAACACTTTAACCAGAGTGACGGGAGAGCGGCATTTCAGAAAACGTGCTTATCTCGGCGAGAAAAAGCGATTTCGGCAATAAAATTTAAAACGCGTGTAAAACATAAACCAAACGATGAAATTGGTTATTTCTTCATGTATAATGATCAACTCGATACTCCCTAGCCCCCAACAGCCTTTTTTTTCATAACACTTTAACCAGAGTGACGGGAGAGCGGCATTTCAGAAAACGTGCTTATCTCGGCGAGAAAAAGCGATTTCGGCAATAAAATTTAAAACGCGTGTAAAACATAAACCAAACGATGAAATTGGTTATTTCTTCATGTATAATGATCAACTCGATACTCCCTAGCCCCCAACAGCCTTTTTTTTCATAACACTTTAACCAGAGTGACGGGAGAGCGGCATTTCAGAAAACGTGCTTCGGCGAGAAAAAGCGATTTCGGCAATAAAATTTAAAACGCGTGTAAAACATAAACCAAACGATGAAATTGGTTATTTCTTCATGTATAATGATCAACTCGATACTCCCTAGCCCCCAACAGCCTTTTTTTTCATAACACTTTAACCAGAGTGACGGGAGAGCGGCATTTCAGAAAACGTGCTTATCTCGGCGAGAAAAAGCGATTTCGGCAATAAAATTTAAAACGCGTGTAAAACATAAACCAAACGATGAAATTGGTTATTTCTTCATGTATAATGATCAACTCGATACTCCCTAGCCCCCAACAGCCTTTTTTTTCATAACACTTTAACCAGAGTGACGGGAGAGCGGCATTTCAGAAAACGTGCTTATCTCGGCGAGAAAAAGCGATTTCGGCAATAAAATTTAAAACGCGTGTAAAACATAAACCAAACGATGAAATTGGTTATTTCTTCATGTATAATGATCAACTCGATACTCCCTAGCCCCCAACAGCCTTTTTTTCATAACACTTTAACCAGAGTGACGGGAGAGCGGCATTTCAGAAAACGTGCTTATCTCGGCGAGAAAAAGCGATTTCGGCAATAAAATTTAAAACGCGTGTAAAACATAAACCAAACGATGAAATTGGTTATTTCTTCATGTATAATGATCAACTCGATACTCCCTAGCCCCCAACAGCCTTTTTTTTCATAACACTTTAACCAGAGTGACGGGAGAGCGGCATTTCAGAAAACGTGCTTATCTCGGCGAGAAAAAGCGATTTCGGCAATAAAATTTAAAACGCGTGTAAAACATAAACCAAACGATGAAATTGGTTATTTCTTCATGTATAATGATCAACTCGATACTCCCTAGCCCCCAACAGCCTTTTTTTTCACAACACTTTAACCAGAGTGACGGGAGAGCGGCATTTCAGAAAACGTGCTTATCTCGGCGAGAAAAAGCGATTTCGGCAATAAAATTTAAAACGCGTGTAAAACATAAACCAAACGATGAAATTGGTTATTTCTTCATGTATAATGATCAACTCGATACTCCCTAGCCCCCAACAGCCTTTTTTTTCATAACACTTTAACCAGAGTGACGGGAGAGCGGCATTTCAGAAAACGTGCTTGGCGAGAAAAAGCGATTTCGGCAATAAAATTTAAAACGCGTGTAAAACATAAACCAAACGATGAAATTGGTTATTTCTTCATGTATAATGATCAACTCGATACTCCCTAGCCCCCAACAGCCTTTTTTTTCATAACACTTTAACCAGAGTGACGGGAGAGCGGCATTTCAGAAAACGTGCTTATCTCGGCGAGAAAAAGCGATTTCGGCAATAAAATTTAAAACGCGTGTAAAACATAAACCAAACGATGAAATTGGTTATTTCTTCATGTATAATGATCAACTCGATACTCCCTAGCCCCCAACAGCCTTTTTTTTCATAACACTTTAACCAGAGTGACGGGAGAGCGGCATTTCAGAAAACGTGCTTATCTCGGCGAGAAAAAGCGATTTCGGCAATAAAATTTAAAACGCGTGTAAAACATAAACCAAACGATGAAATTGGTTATTTCTTCATGTATAATGATCAACTCGATACTCCCTAGCCCCCAACAGCCTTTTTTTTCATAACACTTTAACCAGAGTGACGGGAGAGCGGCATTTCAGAAAACGTGCTTATCTCGGCGAGAAAAAGCGATTTCGGCAATAAAATTTAAAACGCGTGTAAAACATAAACCAAACGATGAAATTGGTTATTTCTTCATGTATAATGATCAACTCGATACTCCCTAGCCCCCAACAGCCTTTTTTTTCATAACACTTTAACCAGAGTGACGGGAGAGCGGCATTTCAGAAAACGTGCTTATCTCGGCGAGAAAAAGCGATTTTGGCAATAAAATTTAAAACGCGTGTAAAACATAAACCAAACGATGAAATTGGTTATTTCTTCATGTATAATGATCAACTCGATACTCCCTAGCCCCCAACAGCCTTTTTTTTCATAACACTTTAACCAGAGTGACGGGAGAGCGGCATTTCAGAAAACGTGCTTATCTCGGCGAGAAAAAGCGATTTCGGCAATAAAATTTAAAACGCGTGTAAAACATAAACCAAACGATGAAATTGGTTATTTCTTCATGTATAATGATCAACTCGATACTCCCTAGCCCCCAACAGCCTTTTTTTTCATAACACTTTAACCAGAGTGACGGGAGAGCGGCATTTCAGAAAACGTGCTTATCTCGGCGAGAAAAAGCGATTTCGGCAATAAAATTTAAAACGCGTGTAAAACATAAACCAAACGATGAAATTGGTTATTTCTTCATGTATAATGATCAACTCGATACTCCCTAGCCCCCAACAGCCTTTTTTTTCATAACACTTTAACCAGAGTGACGGGAGAGCGGCATTTCAGAAAACGTGCTTATCTCGGCGAGAAAAAGCGATTTCGGCAATAAAATTTAAAACGCGTGTAAAACATAAACCAAACGATGAAATTGGTTATTTCTTCATGTATAATGATCAACTCGATACTCCCTAGCCCCCAACAGCCTTTTTTTTCATAACACTTTAACCAGAGTGACGGGAGAGCGGCATTTCAGAAAACGTGCTTATCTCGGCGAGAAAAAGCGATTTCGGCAATAAAATTTAAAACGCGTGTAAAACATAAACCAAACGATGAAATTGGTTATTTCTTCATGTATAATGATCAACTCGATACTCCCTAGCCCCCAACAGCCTTTTTTTTCATAACACTTTAACCAGAGTGACGGGAGAGCGGCATTTCAGAAAACGTGCTTATCTCGGCGAGAAAAAGCGATTTCGGCAATAAAATTTAAAACGCGTGTAAAACATAAACCAAACGATGAAATTGGTTATTTCTTCATGTATAATGATCAACTCGATACTCCCTAGCCCCCAACAGCCTTTTTTTTCATAACACTTTAACCAGAGTGACGGGAGAGCGGCATTTCAGAAAACGTGCTTATCTCGGCGAGAAAAAGCGATTTCGGCAATAAAATTTAAAACGCGTGTAAAACATAAACCAAACGATGAAATTGGTTATTTCTTCATGTATAATGATCAACTCGATACTCCCTAGCCCCCAACAGCCTTTTTTTTCATAACACTTTAACCAGAGTGACGGGAGAGCGGCATTTCAGAAAACGTGCTTATCTCGGCGAGAAAAAGCGATTTCGGCAATAAAATTTAAAACGCGTGTAAAACATAAACCAAACGATGAAATTGGTTATTTCTTCATGTATAATGATCAACTCGATACTCCCTAGCCCCCAACAGCCTTTTTTTTCATAACACTTTAACCAGAGTGACGGGAGAGCGGCATTTCAGAAAACGTGCTTATCTCGGCGAGAAAAAGCGATTTCGGCAATAAAATTTAAAACGCGTGTAAAACATAAACCAAACGATGAAATTGGTTATTTCTTCATGTATAATGATCAACTCGATACTCCCTAGCCCCCAACAGCCTTTTTTTTCATAACACTTTAACCAGAGTGACGGGAGAGCGGCATTTCAGAAAACGTGCTTATCTCGGCGAGAAAAAGCGATTTCGGCAATAAAATTTAAAACGCGTGTAAAACATAAACCAAACGATGAAATTGGTTATTTCTTCATGTATAATGATCAACTCGATACTCCCTAGCCCCCAACAGCCTTTTTTTTCATAACACTTTAACCAGAGTGACGGGAGAGCGGCATTTCAGAAAACGTGCTTATCTCGGCGAGAAAAAGCGATTTCGGCAATAAAATTTAAAACGCGTGTAAAACATAAACCAAACGATGAAATTGGTTATTTCTTCATGTATAATGATCAACTCGATACTCCCTAGCCCCCAACAGCCTTTTTTTTCATAACACTTTAACCAGAGTGACGGGAGAGCGGCATTTCAGAAAACGTGCTTATCTCGGCGAGAAAAAGCGATTTCGGCAATAAAATTTAAAACGCGTGTAAAACATAAACCAAACGATGAAATTGGTTATTTCTTCATGTATAATGATCAACTCGATACTCCCTAGCCCCCAACAGCCTTTTTTTTCATAACACTTTAACCAGAGTGACGGGAGAGCGGCATTTCAGAAAACGTGCTTATCTCGGCGAGAAAAAGCGATTTCGGCAATAAAATTTAAAACGCGTGTAAAACATAAACCAAACGATGAAATTGGTTATTTCTTCATGTATAATGATCAACTCGATACTCCCTAGCCCCCAACAGCCTTTTTTTTCATAACACTTTAACCAGAGTGACGGGAGAGCGGCATTTCAGAAAACGTGCTTATCTCGGCGAGAAAAAGCGATTTCGGCAATAAAATTTAAAACGCGTGTAAAACATAAACCAAACGATGAAATTGGTTATTTCTTCATGTATAATGATCAACTCGATACTCCCTAGCCCCCAACAGCCTTTTTTTTCATAACACTTTAACCAGAGTGACGGGAGAGCGGCATTTCAGAAAACGTGCTTATCTCGGCGAGAAAAAGCGATTTCGGCAATAAAATTTAAAACGCGTGTAAAACATAAACCAAACGATGAAATTGGTTATTTCTTCATGTATAATGATCAACTCGATACTCCCTAGCCCCCAACAGCCTTTTTTTTCATAACACTTTAACCAGAGTGACGGGAGAGCGGCATTTCAGAAAACGTGCTTATCTCGGCGAGAAAAAGCGATTTCGGCAATAAAATTTAAAACGCGTGTAAAACATAAACCAAACGATGAAATTGGTTATTTCTTCATGTATAATGATCAACTCGATACTCCCTAGCCCCCAACAGCCTTTTTTTTCATAACACTTTAACCAGAGTGACGGGAGAGCGGCATTTCAGAAAACGTGCTTATCTCGGCGAGAAAAAGCGATTTCGGCAATAAAATTTAAAACGCGTGTAAAACATAAACCAAACGATGAAATTGGTTATTTCTTCATGTATAATGATCAACTCGATACTCCCTAGCCCCCAACAGCCTTTTTTTTCATAACACTTTAACCAGAGTGACGGGAGAGCGGCATTTCAGAAAACGTGCTTATCTCGGCGAGAAAAAGCGATTTCGGCAATAAAATTTAAAACGCGTGTAAAACATAAACCAAACGATGAAATTGGTTATTTCTTCATGTATAATGATCAACTCGATACTCCCTAGCCCCCAACAGCCTTTTTTTTCATAACACTTTAACCAGAGTGACGGGAGAGCGGGATTTCAGAAAACGTGCTTATCTCGGCGAGAAAAAGCGATTTCGGCAATAAAATTTAAAACGCGTGTAAAACATAAACCAAACGATGAAATTGGTTATTTCTTCATGTATAATGATCAACTCGATACTCCCTAGCCCCCAACAGCCTTTTTTTTCATAACACTTTAACCAGAGTGACGGGAGAGCGGCATTTCAGAAAACGTGCTTATCTCGGCGAGAAAAAGCGATTTCGGCAATAAAATTTAAAACGCGTGTAAAACATAAACCAAACGATGAAATTGGTTATTTCTTCATGTATAATGATCAACTCGATACTCCCTAGCCCCCAACAGCCTTTTTTTTCATAACACTTTAACCAGAGTGACGGGAGAGCGGCATTTCAGAAAACGTGCTTATCTCGGCGAGAAAAAGCGATTTCGGCAATAAAATTTAAAACGCGTGTAAAACATAAACCAAACGATGAAATTGGTTATTTCTTCATGTATAATGATCAACTCGATACTCCCTAGCCCCCAACAGCCTTTTTTTTCATAACACTTTAACCAGAGTGACGGGAGAGCGGCATTTCAGAAAACGTGCTTATCTCGGCGAGAAAAAGCGATTTCGGCAATAAAATTTAAAACGCGTGTAAAACATAAACCAAACGATGAAATTGGTTATTTCTTCATGTATAATGATCAACTCGATACTCCCTAGCCCCCAACAGCCTTATTTTTCATAACACTTTAACCAGAGTGACGGGAGAGCGGCATTTCAGAAAACGTGCTTATCTCGGCGAGAAAAAGCGATTTCGGCAATAAAATTTAAAACGCGTGTAAAACATAAACCAAACGATGAAATTGGTTATTTCTTCATGTATAATGATCAACTCGATACTCCCTAGCCCCCAACAGCCTTTTTTTTCATAACACTTTAACCAGAGTGACGGGAGAGCGGCATTTCAGAAAACGTGCTTATCTCGGCGAGAAAAAGCGATTTCGGCAATAAAATTTAAAACGCGTGTAAAACATAAACCAAACGATGAAATTGGTTATTTCTTCATGTATAATGATCAACTCGATACTCCCTAGCCCCCAACAGCCTTTTTTTTCATAACACTTTAACCAGAGTGACGGGAGAGCGGCATTTCAGAAAACGTGCTTATCTCGGCGAGAAAAAGCGATTTCGGCAATAAAATTCAAAACTCGTGTAAAACATAAACCAAACGATGAAATTGGTTATTTCTTCATGTATAATGATCAACTCGATACTCCCTAGCCCCCAACAGCCTTTTTTTTCATAACACTTTAACCAGAGTGACGGGAGAGCGGCATTTCAGAAAACGTGCTTATCTCGGCGAGAAAAAGCGATTTCGGCAATAAAATTTAAAACGCGTGTAAAACATAAACCAAACGATGAAATTGGTTATTTCTTCATGTATAATGATCAACTCGATACTCCCTAGCCCCCAACAGCCTTTTTTTCATAACACTTTAACCAGAGTGACGGGAGAGCGGCATTTCAGAAAACGTGCTTATCTCGGCGAGAAAAAGCGATTTCGGCAATAAAATTTAAAACGCGTGTAAAACATAAACCAAACGATGAAATTGGTTATTTCTTCATGTATAATGATCAACTCGATACTCCCTAGCCCCCAACAGCCTTTTTTTTCATAACACTTTAACCAGAGTGACGGGAGAGCGGCATTTCAGAAAACGTGCTTATCTCGGCGAGAAAAAGCGATTTCGGCAATAAAATTTAAAACGCGTGTAAAACATAAACCAAACGATGAAATTGGTTATTTCTTCATGTATAATGATCAACTCGATACTCCCTAGCCCCCAACAGCCTTTTTTTTCATAACACTTTAACCAGAGTGACGGGAGAGCGGCATTTCAGAAAACGTGCTTATCTCGGCGAGAAAAAGCGATTTCGGCAATAAAATTTAAAACGCGTGTAAAACATAAACCAAACGATGAAATTGGTTATTTCTTCATGTATAATGATCAACTCGATACTCCCTAGCCCCCAACAGCCTTTTTTTTCCATAACACTTTAACCAGAGTGACGGGAGAGCGGCATTTCAGAAAACGTGCTTATCTCGGCGAGAAAAAGCGATTTCGGCAATAAAATTTAAAAGGCGTGTAAAACATAAACCAAACGATGAAATTGGTTATTTCTTCATGTATAATGATCAACTCGATACTCCCTAGCCCCCAACAGCCTTTTTTTTCATAACACTTTAACCAGAGTGACGGGAGAGCGGCATTTCAGAAAACGTGCTTATCTCGGCGAGAAAAAGCGATTTCGGCAATAAAATTTAAAACGCGTGTAAAACATAAACCAAACGATGAAATTGGTTATTTCTTCATGTATAATGATCAACTCGATACTCCCTAGCCCCCAACAGCCTTTTTTTTCATAACACTTTAACCAGAGTGACGGGAGAGCGGCATTTCAGAAAACGTGCTTATCTCGGCGAGAAAAAGCGATTTCGGCAATAAAATTTAAAACGCGTGTAAAACATAAACCAAACGATGAAATTGGTTATTTCTTCATGTATAATGATCAACTCGATACTCCCTAGCCCCCAACAGCCTTTTTTTTCATAACACTTTAACCAGAGTGACGGGAGAGCGGCATTTCAGAAAACGTGCTTATCTCGGCGAGAAAAAGCGATTTCGGCAATAAAATTTAAAACGCGTGTAAAACATAAACCAAACGATGAAATTGGTTATTTCTTCATGTATAATGATCACCTCGATACTCCCTAGCCCCCAACAGCCTTTTTTTCATAACACTTTAACCAGAGTGACGGGAGAGCGGCATTTCAGAAAACGTGCTTATCTCGGCGAGAAAAAGCGATTTCGGCAATAAAATTTAAAACGCGTGTAAAACATAAACCAAACGATGAAATTGGTTATTTCTTCATGTATAATGATCAACTCGATACTCCCTAGCCCCCAACAGCCTTTTTTTTCATAACACTTTAACCAGAGTGACGGGAGAGCGGCATTTCAGAAAACGTGCTTATCTCGGCGAGAAAAAGCGATTTCGGCAATAAAATTTAAAACGCGTGTAAAACATAAACCAAACGATGAAATTGGTTATTTCTTCATGTATAATGATCAACTCGATACTCCCTAGCCCCCAACAGCCTTTTTTTTCATAACACTTTAACCAGAGTGACGGGAGAGCGGCATTTCAGAAAACGTGCTTATCTCGGCGAGAAAAAGCGATTTCGGCAATAAAATTTAAAACGCGTGTAAAACATAAACCAAACGATGAAATTGGTTATTTCTTCATGTATAATGATCAACTCGATACTCCCTAGCCCCCAACAGCCTTTTTTTTCCATAACACTTTAACCAGAGTGACGGGAGAGCGGCATTTCAGAAAACGTGCTTATCTCGGCGAGAAAAAGCGATTTCGGCAATAAAATTTAAAAGGCGTGTAAAACATAAACCAAACGATGAAATTGGTTATTTCTTCATGCATAATGATCAACTCGATACTCCCTAGCCCCCAACAGCCTTTTTTTTCATAACACTTTAACCAGAGTGACGGGAGAGCGGCATTTCAGAAAACGTGCTTATCTCGGCGAGAAAAAGCGATTTCGGCAATAAAATTTAAAACGCGTGTAAAACATAAACCAAACGATGAAATTGGTTATTTCTTCATGTATAATGATCAACTCGAGTCGAGCTCCAGGGAGAGAGGCTGATTTTTCGCTTTTTGAGGCCGACCGACGAACCGGCGCGGGGCGGACTCAAAAGCCCGCAGAGCCGTAGGCACTTAGAAAAGTTTCGCCTTTGGCTGTGAGCTCCAGGGGGAGAGGCTGGTTTTGCGTTATTTTAGGCCGGCTGGAGAACCGGCGCGGGTCGGACGCACAATCCCCGCAGAGCCGTGGGCACTTAGAAAATTTTTGCCAAGTTGGGTCTGAGCGCCTGGTACCTAATATGGAAGTATAGAGGCCGACTTTCGGGCAAGATCACGCCGCGTTAGGCTTCCAGGACCCCGGCTAAGCAATTTTACCGGGCCGCCCGGTTCTTTTTTTGAACCAGCCTGGTTCTTTTTACACTTCCAGCTGGAGCTCAGCAGCGGCTTTTTGCGCAAGATCACGCCGGGTTAGGCTTCCAGGACCTCGGCTAAGCAATTCTACCGGGCCGCCCGGTTCTTTTTTTGAACCAGCCCGGTTCTTTTTACACTTCCAGCTGGAGCTCACGAGCGGCTTTTTGGACAAGATCACGCCGTGTTAGGCTTCCAGAGCCCCGGCTAAGCAATTTTACCGGCCCGCCCGGTTCTTTTTTTTAACCAGCCCGGTTCTTTTTACACTTCCAGCTGGAGCTCAGCAGCGGGTTTTTGGACAAGATCACGCCGTGTTAGGCTTCCAGAGCCCCGGCTAAGCAATTTTACAGGGTCGCCCGGTTCTTTTTTTTAACCAGCCCGGTTTTTTTTACACTTCCAGCTGGAGCTCAGCAGCGGCTTTTTGCACAGTATCACGCCGGGTTAGGCTTCCAGAGCCCCGGCTAAGCAATTTTACCGGGCCGCCCGGTTCTTTTTTTTAACCAGCCCGGTTCTTTTTAGACTTCCAGCTGGAGCTCAGCAGCGGCTTTTTGGACAAGATCACGCCGTGTTAGGCTTCCAGAGCCCCGGCTAAGCAATTTTACCGGGTCGCCCGGTTCTTTTTTTTAACCAGCCCGGTTCTTTTTACACTTCCAGCTGGAGCTCAGCAGCGGCTTTTTGGACAAGATCACGCCGTGTTAGGCTTCCAGAGCCCCGGCTAAGCAATTTTACCGGGTCGCCCGGTTCTTTTTTTAACCAGCCCGGTTCTTTTTACACTTCCAGCTGGAGCTCAGCATCGTGTAAAACATAAACCAAACGATGAAATTGGTTATTTCTTCATGTATAATGATCAACTCGATACTCCCTAGCCCCCAACAGCCTTTTTTTTCATAACACTTTAACCAGAGTGACGGGAGAGCGGCATTTCAGAAAACGTGCTTATCTCGGCGAGAAAAAGCGATTTCGGCAATAAAATTTAAAACGCGTGTAAAACATAAACCAAACGATGAAATTGGTTATTTCTTCATGTATAATGATCAACTCGATACTCCCTAGCCCCCAACAGCCTTTTTTTTCATAACACTTTAACCAGAGTGACGGGAGAGCGGCATTTCAGAAAACGTGCTTATCTCGGCGAGAAAAAGCGATTTTGGCAATAAAATTTAAAACGCGTGTAAAACATAAACCAAACGATGAAATTGGTTATTTCTTCATGTATAATGATCAACTCGATACTCCCTAGCCCCCAACAGCCTTTTTTTTCATAACACTTTAACCAGAGTGACGGGAGAGCGGCATTTCAGAAAACGTGCTTATCTCGGCGAGAAAAAGCGATTTCGGCAATAAAATTTAAAACGCGTGTAAAACATAAACCAAACGATGAAATTGGTTATTTCTTCATGTATAATGATCAACTCGATACTCCCTAGCCCCCAACAGCCTTTTTTTTCATAACACTTTAACCAGAGTGACGGGAGAGCGGCATTTCAGAAAACGTGCTTATCTCGGCGAGTAAAAGCGATTTCGGCAATAAAATTTAAAACGCGTGTAAAACATAAACCAAACGATGAAATTGGTTATTTCTTCATGTATAATGATCAACTCGATACTCCCTAGCCCCCAACAGCCTTTTTTTTCATAACACTTTAACCAGAGTGACGGGAGAGCGGCATTTCAGAAAACGTGCTTATCTCGGCGAGAAAAAGCGATTTCGGCAATAAAATTTAAAACGCGTGTAAAACATTAACCAAACGATGAAATTGGTTATTTCTTCATGTATAATGATCAACTCGATACTCCCTAGCCCCCAACAGCCTTTTTTTTCATAACTTTTTAACCAGAGTGACGGGAGAGCGGCATTTCAGAAAACGTGCTTATCTCGGCGAGAAAAAGCGATTTCGGCAATAAAATTTAAAACGCGTGTAAAACATAAACCAAACGATGAAATTGGTTATTTCTTCATGTATAATGATCAACTCGATACTCCCTAGCCCCCAACAGCCTTTTTTTTCATAACACTTTAACCAGAGTGACGGGAGAGCGGCATTTCAGAAAACGTGCTTATCTCGGCGAGAAAAAGCGATTTCGGCAATAAAATTTAAAACGCGTGTAAAACATAAACCAAACGATGAAATTGGTTATTTCTTCATGTATAATGATCAACTCGATACTCCTAGCCCCCAACAGCCTTTTTTTTCCATAACACTTTAACCAGAGTGACGGGAGAGCGGCATTTCAGAAAACGTGCTTATCTCGGCGAGAAAAAGCGATTTCGGCAATAAAATTTAAAACGCGTGTAAAACATAAACCAAACGATGAAATTGGTTATTTCTTCATGCATAATGATCAACTCGATACTCCCTAGCCCCCAACAGCCTTTTTTTTCATAACACTTTAACCAGAGTGACGGGAGAGCGGCATTTCAGAAAACGTGCTTATCTCGGCGAGAAAAAGCGATTTCGGCAATAAAATTTAAAACGCGTGTAAAACATAAACCAAACGATGAAATTGGTTATTTCTTCATGTATAATGATCAACTCGAGTCGAGCTCCAGGGAGAGAGGCTGATTTTTCGCTTTTTGAGGCCGACCGACGAACCGGCGCAGGGCGTACTCAAAAGCCCGCAGAGCCGTAGGCACTTAGAAAAGTTTCGCCTTTGGCTGTGAGCTCCAGGGGGAGAGGCTGGTTTTGCGTTATTTTAGGCCGGCTGGAGAACCGGCGCGGGTCGGACGCACAATCCCCGCAGAGCCGTGGGCACTTAGAAAATTTTTGCCAAGTTGGCTCTGAGCGCCTGGTACCTAATATGGAAGTATAGAGGCCGACTTTCGGGCAAGATCACGCCGCGTTAGGCTTCCAGGACCCCGGCTAAGCAATTTTACCGGGCCGCCCGGTTCTTTTTTTGAACCAGCCTGGTTCTTTTTACACTTCCAGCTGGAGCTCAGCAGCGGCTTTTTGCGCAAGATCACGCCGGGTTAGGCTTCCAGGACCTCGGCTAAGCAATTCTACCGGGCCGCCCGGTTCTTTTTTTGAACCAGCCCGGTTCTTTTTACACTTCCAGCTGGAGCTCACGAGCGGCTTTTTGGACAAGATCACGCCGTGTTAGGCTTCCAGAGCCCCGGCTAAGCAATTTTACCGGCCCGCCCGGTTCTTTTTTTTAACCAGCCCGGTTCTTTTTACACTTCCAGCTGGAGCTCAGCAGCGGGTTTTTGGACAAGATCACGCCGTGTTAGGCTTCCAGAGCCCCGGCTAAGCAATTTTACAGGGTCGCCCGGTTCTTTTTTTTAACCAGCCCGGTTTTTTTTACACTTCCAGCTGGAGCTCAGCAGCGGCTTTTTGCACAGTATCACGCCGGGTTAGGCTTACAGAGCCCCGGCTAAGCAATTTTACCGGGCCGCCCGGTTCTTTTTTTTAACCAGCCCGGTTCTTTTTACACTTCCAGCTGGAGCTCAGCAGCGGCTTTTTGGACAAGATCACGCCGTGTTAGGCTTCCAGAGCCCCGGCTAAGCAATTTTACCGGGTCGCCCGGTTCTTTTTTTTAACCAGCCCGGTTCTTTTTACACTTCCAGCTGGAGCTCAGCAGCGGCTTTTTGGACAAGATCACGCCGTGTTAGGCTTCCAGAGCCCCGGCTAAGCAATTTTACCGGGTCGCCCGGTTCTTTTTTTAACCAGCCCGGTTCTTTTTACACTTCCAGCTGGAGCTCAGCATCGTGTAAAACATAAACCAAACGATGAAATTGGTTATTTCTTCATGTATAATGATCAACTCGATACTCCCTAGCCCCCAACAGCCTTTTTTTTCATAACACTTTAACCAGAGTGACGGGAGAGCGGCATTTCAGAAAACGTGCTTATCTCGGCGAGAAAAAGCGATTTCGGCAATAAAATTTAAAACGCGTGTAAAACATAAACCAAACGATGAAATTGGTTATTTCTTCATGTATAATGATCAACTCGATACTCCCTAGCCCCCAACAGCCTTTTTTTTCATAACACTTTAACCAGAGTGACGGGAGAGCGGCATTTCAGAAAACGTGCTTATCTCGGCGAGAAAAAGCGATTTTGGCAATAAAATTTAAAACGCGTGTAAAACATAAACCAAACGATGAAATTGGTTATTTCTTCATGTATAATGATCAACTCGATACTCCCTAGCCCCCAACAGCCTTTTTTTTCATAACACTTTAACCAGAGTGACGGGAGAGCGGCATTTCAGAAAACGTGCTTATCTCGGCGAGAAAAAGCGATTTCGGCAATAAAATTTAAAACGCGTGTAAAACATAAACCAAACGATGAAATTGGTTATTTCTTCATGTATAATGATCAACTCGATACTCCCTAGCCCCCAACAGCCTTTTTTTTCATAACACTTTAACCAGAGTGACGGGAGAGCGGCATTTCAGAAAACGTGCTTATCTCGGCGAGTAAAAGCGATTTCGGCAATAAAATTTAAAACGCGTGTAAAACATAAACCAAACGATGAAATTGGTTATTTCTTCATGTATAATGATCAACTCGATACTCCCTAGCCCCCAACAGCCTTTTTTTTCATAACACTTTAACCAGAGTGACGGGAGAGCGGCATTTCAGAAAACGTGCTTATCTCGGCGAGAAAAAGCGATTTCGGCAATAAAATTTAAAACGCGTGTAAAACATTAACCAAACGATGAAATTGGTTATTTCTTCATGTATAATGATCAACTCGATACTCCCTAGCCCCCAACAGCCTTTTTTTTCATAACTTTTTAACCAGAGTGACGGGAGAGCGGCATTTCAGAAAACGTGCTTATCTCGGCGAGAAAAAGCGATTTCGGCAATAAAATTTAAAACGCGTGTAAAACATAAACCAAACGATGAAATTGGTTATTTCTTCATGTATAATGATCAACTCGATACTCCCTAGCCCCCAACAGCCTTTTTTTTCATAACACTTTAACCAGAGTGACGGGAGAGCGGCATTTCAGAAAACGTGCTTATCTCGGCGAGAAAAAGCGATTTCGGCAATAAAATTTAAAACGCGTGTAAAACATAAACCAAACGATGAAATTGGTTATTTCTTCATGTATAATGATCAACTCGATACTCCTAGCCCCCAACAGCCTTTTTTTTCCATAACACTTTAACCAGAGTGACGGGAGAGCGGCATTTCAGAAAACGTGCTTATCTCGGCGAGAAAAAGCGATTTCGGCAATAAAATTTAAAACGCGTGTAAAACATAAACCAAACGATGAAATTGGTTATTTCTTCATGCATAATGATCAACTCGATACTCCCTAGCCCCCAACAGCCTTTTTTTTCATAACACTTTAACCAGAGTGACGGGAGAGCGGCATTTCAGAAAACGTGCTTATCTCGGCGAGAAAAAGCGATTTCGGCAATAAAATTTAAAACGCGTGTAAAACATAAACCAAACGATGAAATTGGTTATTTCTTCATGTATAATGATCAACTCGAGTCGAGCTCCAGGGAGAGAGGCTGATTTTTCGCTTTTTGAGGCCGACCGACGAACCGGCGCAGGGCGTACTCAAAAGCCCGCAGAGCCGTAGGCACTTAGAAAAGTTTCGCCTTTGGCTGTGAGCTCCAGGGGGAGAGGCTGGTTTTGCGTTATTTTAGGCCGGCTGGAGAACCGGCGCGGGTCGGACGCACAATCCCCGCAGAGCCGTGGGCACTTAGAAAATTCAAGCCAAGTTGGCTCTGAGCGCCTGGTACCTAATATGGAAGTATAGAGGCCGACTTTCGGGCAAGATCACGCCGCGTTAGGCTTCCAGGACCCCGGCTAAGCAATTTTACCGGGCCGCCCGGTTCTTTTTTTGAACCAGCCTGGTTCTTTTTACACTTCCAGCTGGAGCTCAGCAGCGGCTTTTTGCGCAAGATCACGCCGGGTTAGGCTTCCAGGACCTCGGCTAAGCAATTCTACCGGGCCGCCCGGTTCTTTTTTTGAACCAGCCCGGTTCTTTTTACACTTCCAGCTGGAGCTCACGAGCGGCTTTTTGGACAAGATCACGCCGTGTTAGGCTTCCAGAGCCCCGGCTAAGCAATTTTACCGGCCCGCCCGGTTCTTTTTTTTAACCAGCCCGGTTCTTTTTACACTTCCAGCTGGAGCTCAGCAGCGGGTTTTTGGACAAGATCACGCCGTGTTAGGCTTCCAGAGCCCCGGCTAAGCAATTTTACAGGGTCGCCCGGTTCTTTTTTTTAACCAGCCCGGTTTTTTTTACACTTCCAGCTGGAGCTCAGCAGCGGCTTTTTGCACAGTATCACGCCGGGTTAGGCTTACAGAGCCCCGGCTAAGCAATTTTACCGGGCCGCCCGGTTCTTTTTTTTAACCAGCCCGGTTCTTTTTACACTTCCAGCTGGAGCTCAGCAGCGGCTTTTTGGACAAGATCACGCCGTGTTAGGCTTCCAGAGCCCCGGCTAAGCAATTTTACCGGGTCGCCCGGTTCTTTTTTTTAACCAGCCCGGTTCTTTTTACACTTCCAGCTGGAGCTCAGCAGCGGCTTTTTGGACAAGATCACGCCGTGTTAGGCTTCCAGAGCCCCGGCTAAGCAATTTTACCGGGTCGCCCGGTTCTTTTTTTAACCAGCCCGGTTCTTTTTACACTTCCAGCTGGAGCTCAGCATCGTGTAAAACATAAACCAAACGATGAAATTGGTTATTTCTTCATGTATAATGATCAACTCGATACTCCCTAGCCCCCAACAGCCTTTTTTTTCATAACACTTTAACCAGAGTGACGGGAGAGCGGCATTTCAGAAAACGTGCTTATCTCGGCGAGAAAAAGCGATTTCGGCAATAAAATTTAAAACGCGTGTAAAACATAAATCAAACGATGAAATTGGTTATTTCTTCATGTATAATGATCAACTCGATACTCCCTAGCCCCCAACAGCCTTTTTTTTCATAACACTTTAACCAGAGTGACGGGAGAGCGGCATTTCAGAAAACGTGCTTATCTCGGCGAGAAAAACCGATTTCGGCAATAAAATTTAAAACGCGTGTAAAACATAAACCAAACGATGAAATTGGTTATTTCTTCATGTATAATGATCAACTCGATACTCCCTAGCCCCCAACAGCCTTTTTTTTCATAACACTTTAACCAGAGTGACGGGAGAGCGGCATTTCAGAAAACGTGCTTATCTCGGCGAGAAAAAGCGATTTCGGCAATAAAATTTAAAACGCGTGTAAAACATAAACCAAACGATGAAATTGGTTATTTCTTCATGTATAATGATCAACTCGATACTCCCTAGCCCCCAACAGCCTTTTTTTTCATAACACTTTAACCAGAGTGACGGGAGAGCGGCATTTCAGAAAACGTGCTTATCTCGGCGAGAAAAAGCGATTTCGGCAATAAAATTTAAAACGCGTGTAAAACATAAACCAAACGATGAAATTGGTTATTTCTTCATGTATAATGATCAACTCGATACTCCCTAGCCCCCAACAGCCTTTTTTTTCATAACACTTTAACCAGAGTGACGGGAGAGCGGCATTTCAGAAAACGTGCTTATCTCGGCGAGAAAAAGCGATTTCGGCAATAAAATTTAAAACGCGTGTAAAACATAAACCAAACGATGAAATTGGTTATTTCTTCATGTATAATGATCAACTCGATACTCCTAGCCCCCAACAGCCTTTTTTTTCCATAACACTTTAACCAGAGTGACGGGAGAGCGGCATTTCAGAAAACGTGCTTATCTCGGCGAGAAAAAGCGATTTCGGCAATAAAATTTAAAACGCGTGTAAAACATAAACCAAACGATGAAATTGGTTATTTCTTCATGCATAATGATCAACTCGATACTCCCTAGCCCCCAACAGCCTTTTTTTTCATAACACTTTAACCAGAGTGACGGGAGAGCGGCATTTCAGAAAACGTGCTTATCTCGGCGAGAAAAAGCGATTTCGGCAATAAAATTTAAAACGCGTGTAAAACATAAACCAAACGATGAAATTGGTTATTTCTTCATGTATAATGATCAACTCGAGTCGAGCTCCAGGGAGAGAGGCTGATTTTTCGCTTTTTGAGGCCGACCGACGAACCGGCGCAGGGCGGACTCAAAAGCCCGCAGAGCCGTAGGCACTTAGAAAAGTTTCGCCTTTGGCTGTGAGCTCCAGGGGGAGAGGCTGGTTTTGCGTTATTTTAGGCCGGCTGGAGAACCGGCGCGGGTCGGACGCACAATCCCCGCAGAGCCGTGGGCACTTAGAAAATTCAAGCCAAGTTGGCTCTGAGCGCCTGGTACCTAATATGGAAGTATAGAGGCCGACTTTCGGGCAAGATCACGCCGCGTTAGGCTTCCAGGACCCCGGCTAAGCAATTTTACCGGGCCGCCCGGTTCTTTTTTTGAACCAGCCTGGTTCTTTTTACACTTCCAGCTGGAGCTCAGCAGCGGCTTTTTGCGCAAGATCACGCCGGGTTAGGCTTCCAGGACCTCGGCTAAGCAATTCTACCGGGCCGCCCGGTTCTTTTTTTGAACCAGCCCGGTTCTTTTTACACTTCCAGCTGGAGCTCACGAGCGGCTTTTTGGACAAGATCACGCCGTGTTAGGCTTCCAGAGCCCCGGCTAAGCAATTTTACCGGCCCGCCCGGTTCTTTTTTTTAACCAGCCCGGTTCTTTTTACACTTCCAGCTGGAGCTCAGCAGCGGGTTTTTGGACAAGATCACGCCGTGTTAGGCTTCCAGAGCCCCGGCTAAGCAATTTTACAGGGTCGCCCGGTTCTTTTTTTTAACCAGCCCGGTTTTTTTTACACTTCCAGCTGGAGCTCAGCAGCGGCTTTTTGCACAGTATCACGCCGGGTTAGGCTTACAGAGCCCCGGCTAAGCAATTTTACCGGGCCGCCCGGTTCTTTTTTTTAACCAGCCCGGTTCTTTTTACACTTCCAGCTGGAGCTCAGCAGCGGCTTTTTGGACAAGATCACGCCGTGTTAGGCTTCCAGAGCCCCGGCTAAGCAATTTTACCGGGTCGCCCGGTTCTTTTTTTTAACCAGCCCGGTTCTTTTTACACTTCCAGCTGGAGCTCAGCAGCGGCTTTTTGGACAAGATCACGCCGTGTTAGGCTTCCAGAGCCCCGGCTAAGCAATTTTACCGGGTCGCCCGGTTCTTTTTTTAACCAGCCCGGTTCTTTTTACACTTCCAGCTGGAGCTCAGCATCGTGTAAAACATAAACCAAACGATGAAATTGGTTATTTCTTCATGTATAATGATCAACTCGATACTCCCTAGCCCCCAACAGCCTTTTTTTTCATAACACTTTAACCAGAGTGACGGGAGAGCGGCATTTCAGAAAACGTGCTTATCTCGGCGAGAAAAAGCGATTTCGGCAATAAAATTTAAAACGCGTGTAAAACATAAATCAAACGATGAAATTGGTTATTTCTTCATGTATAATGATCAACTCGATACTCCCTAGCCCCCAACAGCCTTTTTTTTCATAACGCTTTAACCAGAGTGACGGGAGAGCGGCATTTCAGAAAACGTGCTTATCTCGGCGAGAAAAAGCGATTTCGGCAATAAAATTTAAAACGCGTGTAAAACATAAACCAAACGATGAAATTGGTTATTTCTTCATGTATAATGATCAACTCGATACTCCCTAGCCCCCAACAGCCTTTTTTTTCATAACACTTTAACCAGAGTGACGGGAGAGCGGCATTTCAGAAAACGTGCTTATCTCGGCGAGAAAAAGCGATTTCGGCAATAAAATTTAAAACGCGTGTAAAACATAAACCAAACGATGAAATTGGTTATTTCTTCATGTATAATGATCAACTCGATACTCCCTAGTGTTACGCTCAGCTGGGGTGGTGAGCCAAAAATGCAGAGAACCCAGGAGAACAAGACACAAAAACTGAAGTCTTGGGGCAAAAAACAATATATTTACTTTTCTCACAAAAAAAGGGTGATCCAAAGTGGATAGGAGGGAGGAGACGCTGGTTCGACGTGTAGTTGAGCGCTGACCACGGAAGGTTAACGTCGAAGCGTCGAGCACTGTCTCTCAGGGGGTTTTGTAGACCGCCGCTGACGAGATGATTTGGAACAGCTTGGTCGATTGGGATGAGCCACACCTGTGCTGTGCCGGCTGGGGATGAGTGGCACAACAGTACCCCCCCCCTGAGGGGAGGCACCGGACGACCGTCCCTGGGCACCCGGATTGTTCCGGTAGAAGTCATCCAACAACGAAGGGTCAGCAAGGTAGGACCTGGGCACCCAGCTACGGTCTTCAGGGCCAAAACCCTCCCAGTCCACCAAGAACTGGAAGCCTCTTCCCCGGCGACGGACGGCCAGTAGTTTACGAACCGACCAAACAGGATCACCATCAGCCAGTAGTCGAGGTGGCGGGGGAGCAGAAACTGCCGGTGCCAGGGGACCGGTGGCGACTGGCTTCAGCTGGGACACATGGAAAACTGGGTGCACTTTGAGAGCAGGAGGGAGATTCAGACGCACTGCGGAAGGGCCGATGATGCGGTCCACAGTGTAGGGACCGACAAACCGAGGGTTCAACTTGCGGGTAGACGTCTGAGAGGTTTGGAGGGGCAAGTCCCGGGCCAATAGCCAAACTTTCTGGCCGGGCTGGTAAACCGGGGCATGCCTCCTCCGCCGGTTAGCACCACGCTGAGATCGTACTGAGGCACGGAGTAGCGCAGCCCGAGCAGTCCTCCAGATGTGTCGACACCGGCGGAGGTGGGCCCTGGTGGATGGAACTGCCACCTCCAGTTCCTGCTGTGGAAACAAGGGAGGCTGGTAACCCAGAGAGCATTGAAATGGTGACATTCCCGTGGCAGAGCTCTCCAATGTATTGAGGGAATACTCAACCCAGGCTAGGTACTTAGCCCATGAAGAGGGGTTGCTGGAGGCAACGCAGCGAAGGGTCTCCTCCACCGCCTGGTTGGCACGTTCAGTCTGCCCATTGGACTGAGGATGGTACCCGGAGGAAAGGCTGACCGTGGCTCCAATTCCCCTGCAAAAAGCCTGCCACACCTTGGAGATGAATTGGGGACCACGATCCGACACAATGTCTGAGGGAATACCATGGAGGCGTACAACATGGAGGGTGAGGAGGTCAGCCGTTTCAGCAGCAGAAGGAAGCTTGGGGAGGGGAATGAAGTGGACGGCCTTAGAGAACCGGTCGACCACAGTCAGGATGGTGTCATAACCCTGGGAAATGGGAAGTCCAGTGACAAAGTCCATGCCAATGTGAGACCATGGCCGACTCGGAATTGGAAGGGGTTGTAAGAGGCCTGCTGGAGGGCGATGGGAAGCCTTACTACGGGCACAGACTGTGCAGGCAGCAACGTACTCCTTGACATCCTTCTTAAGGGTGGGCCACCAGAATCTCCGGCCGACGAACTCCGCTGTCCGGCGCTCTCCGGGGTGACATGAAACACGGCTGGAGTGACCCCACTCTAACACTCGAGGACGGGCAGCATCTGGAACAAACTGCCTGTTCGGGGGTCCATTGCCAGGGTCAGGTTGGGTTTGCAGGGCCTCCATTACGACAGAATCTATGGGCCAGGAGATTGCCCCAACCACACGGGCAGGAAGAAGGATGGTGTCGGATATCTCCGGGACAGCAGGGCCCTCAGAGAACTGACGGGAAAGGGCGTCAGCTCTGACGTTCTTTGACCCTGGGCGGTATGTGAGAGTGAAATCAAACCGGCTTAAGAACAGAGCCCAGCGGGCCTGCCTGGAGTTTATCCTTTTTGCTGTTCTTAAGTAGGTCAGGTTCTTGTGATCTGACCACACGACAAAAGGCAGTTTTGCTCCCTCCAACCAGTGTCTCCACTCCCTCAGGGCATCATGGACCGCCAGCAGCTCCTTGTTTCCCACATCATAGTTCCTCTCCGCTGGGTCGTAACTTCGAGAGAAATAAGCGCACGGATGCACCTTCTGATCCTCCTCCGAGCGCTGGGAGAGGACTGCCCCAATGCCTGTGTCAGAAGCATCCACTTCCACAATGAATTGTCTCTCAGGGTCAGGGTGGACAAGCACTGGAGCTGAAGAGAACAGACCCTTGAGTCTGGTGAAGGCCGTCTCTGCTTCGGGCGTCCAGGAAAAGGGGCGTGTGATGGAGGTCAGGGCATTGAGAGGGGCAGCGATTTGACTATATCCCTTGATGAAGCGGCGTATGAAGCCTGCGAAACCCAGGAAGCGTCTGAGCTGAGTCCGGTTGGTAGGACGCGGCCACTCCTCCACAGCCTTGACTTTGGAGGGATCGACCCTCATCCGTCCAGCTTCCACTATGTTTCCCAGGTACGTTACAGAGTCAGAGTGGAAGACACACTTCTCGGCTTTAATGAACAGGCGATTCTCCAACAGCCGCTGAAGAACCAAACGCACATGCTGGTGGTGTTCCTTCAATGACCTGGAGAAGATAAGGATGTCGTCCAGGTACACCACCACAAAGATGTTCAACATGTCTCTTAACACATCATTTACCAGGCATTGGAAAACCGCTGGTGCGTTGGACAAGCCAAAAGGCATCACAAGGTACTCAAAATGGCCGAGATGGGTGTTGAAAGCCGTCTTCCATTCGTCGCCCTCTCTGATCCGGACTAAGTGGTAGGCGTTGCGGAGATCTAGCTTGGTGAACACCCGGGCATGAGTAAGAGGCTCAAAAGTGGAACTAATAAGGGGCAAAGGATACTTGTTTTTTACTGTGATGTCATTAAGACCACGGTAGTCAATGCAAGGTCTCAGGCCTCCATCCTTCCTGGTCACAAAAAAAAAACCTGCCCCTAAGGGAGATGATGATGGTCTTATGAAACCTGAGAGCAGGGACTCTGCAACATAATTTGCGCATCGCCTCCTTTTCTGGAAGGGAGATGTTGTAGAGTCGCCCCTTAGGATAGGGGGCCCCGGGAAGGAGGTCGATCGCACAGTCGTATGGCCGGTGAGGGGGAAGTAAAAGGGCTTTATCCTTACTAAAAACTGAGGCAAGGTCATGGTAAATACTCGGAACTCCAGGAATATCAGGGGTTACGGGCATGGGTCTGGGACTACTTGGAGGTGAAAGGGCAGAGCGTAGACAGGTCGCATGACAGGCTGTGCTCCATCCCAAAATCCGACCAGAGGCCCAGGAGATGTGAGGTTCATGCCTCTCCAACCAAGGTCTCCCCAATATCAAGGGAGCAGTAGGGGCCTGAAGGACAAAAAAACGGATGGGCTCAGTATGATTCCCTGAGAGCGTGAGCATAAGAGGTTCAGTGGAGAAGGAAATGGTTCCTAATGAGTGACCATCGATGGCTCTGGGAGACAGGGATTGATCTAAGGGAACCAAAGGAATTCCGGCCTGGCGTGCGAAGGAAATGTCCATAAGGCTCTCGTCCGCACCAGAATCAATAAATGCACTAACGGACAATGTTTCTTTGCCCCAGGCCAGGGTTGCGGGGAAAAGACGGTTGGAACAAACCTTGGGCTGGGGAATGGTGGTGTTGCTCACCAGTATAGCCCCTACTGGCGAGCTGGGCCTTTTGGGCGGGTTGGGCAGGACCGGATGAAATGTCCTGATTCTCCACAGTAGAAACATTGATCATTGCTCAGCCTCAGCTGCTTTTCTGCTGGCGAGATCCGTGATCGGCCAACCTCCATGGGCTCCCCAGACCCTGAAGTAGATAGGAACGGGGGAAGCATAGGGTCCTGAGTACGAGTTGGCCTGGAAGGTGACGTGGGGAACACAGAAGCAAAACGACGGGGAACAAACTGTAGGGGGCTACGGTGGACTCTGTCTGTACGCCGCTCCTGAAGTCGTGCGTCCATCTTGAGAGCCAGGGATATTAGCTCGTTAAGGGTCTCCGGGCTGTCACGTACAATGAGGTCCTTAATAGAATCCCTCAGCCCCTTGCGAAAGACACTGAGGAGGGCTTGATCATTCCAACGGCTCTCTGCAGCAAGGATCCGAAATTCCAGCGTATATTGAGCCACTGAACGTGTCCCCTGGCGGATAACCAGCAGGCGGCTAGAAGCATCTTGACCATCTGCAGGGTGATCAAACACAGCCCGAAACTCACTCTTGAACTGTGAGTAGTCGGTAAGAAAAACTGGGTTATTCTCAACTGCCGCAATAGCCCAGCGGAGGGCATCCTCGACCAGAAGGGACATGACAAAAGCAATTTTAGACCCGTCAGAGGAATATTTAGAGGGCTGATGGGTAAAAAGTAACTCACATTGTGCCAAAAAACCTCTGCTCAGATTGAAGTCACCATTGAAAGGCCTAGGGCTGACTAGGCCAGGCTCGGACTGGGACTGCTGTGGGTTGGGAAGGACAGGGCTAGGTTGTTGGTTGGAAGCAGAGGCAGGGCCATGAACGGGAGCGGGATTTCCTTCGGCCGAGGCACGGACTGTAAGTGCATCCAGGGACCGTTGGATGCCAGATAGAGCTCCTGCAATAGACTGCACTTGGTTAGAAAGCGTTGCCACAGAACCAACTGTGGTTTGAGACGTCCTCTCCAGAGCAGTGATTTGAGACAGGACGGTCGGGAAAGCCTTATTTAATTCTTGCTGCAGTGAAGAGATCTCTTTAGCTTGACCAAAAACTAACTCACGTAATTCAGATGATCTTGGCTGCCTGGCCCCCGGGGTCCCGGCTTGGCTCATGATGGCTTCGACGTTCTGTTACGCTCAGCTGGGGTGGTGAGCCAAAAATGCAGAGAACCCAGGAGAACAAGACACAAAAACTGAAGTCTTGGGGCAAAAAACAATATATTTACTTTTCTCACAAAAAAAGGGTGATCCAAAGTGGATAGGAGGGAGGAGACGCTGGTTCGACGTGTAGTTGAGCGCTGACCACGGAAGGTTAACGTCGAAGCGTCGGCACTGTCTCTCAGGGGGTTTTGTAGACCGCCGCTGACGAGATGATTTGGAACAGCTTGGTCGATTGGGATGAGCCACACCTGTGCTGTGCCGGCTGGGGATGAGTGGCACAACACCTAGCCCCCAACAGCCTTTTTTTTCATAACACTTTAACCAGAGTGACGGGAGAGCGGCATTTCAGAAAACGTGCTTATCTCGGCGAGAAAAAGCGATTTCGGCAATAAAATTTAAAACGCGTGTAAAACATAAATCAAACGATGAAATTGGTTATTTCTTCATGTATAATGATCAACTCGATACTCCCTAGCCCCCAACAGCCTTTTTTTTCATAACACTTTAACCAGAGTGACGGGAGAGCGGCATTTCAGAAAACGTGCTTATCTCGGCGAGAAAAAGCGATTTCGGCAATAAAATTTAAAACGCGTGTAAAACATAAACCAAACGATGAAATTGGTTATTTCTTCATGTATAATGATCAACTCGATACTCCCTAGCCCCCAACAGCCTTTTTTTTCATAACACTTTAACCAGAGTGACGGGAGAGCGGCATTTCAGAAAACGTGCTTATCTCGGCGAGAAAAAGCGATTTCGGCAATAAAATTTAAAACGCGTGTAAAACATAAACCAAACGATGAAATTGGTTATTTCTTCATGTATAATGATCAACTCGATACTCCCTAGCCCCCAACAGCCTTTTTTTTCCATAACACTTTAACCAGAGTGACGGGAGAGCGGCATTTCAGAAAACGTGCTTATCTCGGCGAGAAAAAGCGATTTCGGCAATAAAATTTAAAAGGCGTGTAAAACATAAACCAAACGATGAAATTGGTTATTTCTTCATGCATAATGATCAACTCGATACTCCCTAGCCCCCAACAGCCTTTTTTTTCATAACACTTTAACCAGAGTGACGGGAGAGCGGCATTTCAGAAAACGTGCTTATCTCGGCGAGAAAAAGCGATTTCGGCAATAAAATTTAAAACGCGTGTAAAACATAAACCAAACGATGAAATTGGTTATTTCTTCATGTATAATGATCAACTCGAGTCGAGCTCCAGGGAGAGAGGCTGATTTTTCGCTTTTTGAGGCCGACCGACGAACCGGCGCGGGGCGGACTCAAAAGCCCGCAGAGCCGTAGGCACTTAGAAAAGTTTCGCCTTTGGCTGTGAGCTCCAGGGGGAGAGGCTGGTTTTGCGTTATTTTAGGCCGGCTGGAGAACCGGCGCGGGTCGGACGCACAATCCCCGCAGAGCCGTGGGCACTTAGAAAATTTTTGCCAAGTTGGGTCTGAGCGCCTGGTACCTAATATGGAAGTATAGAGGCCGACTTTCGGGCAAGATCACGCCGCGTTAGGCTTCCAGGACCCCGGCTAAGCAATTTTACCGGGCCGCCCGGTTCTTTTTTTGAACCAGCCTGGTTCTTTTTACACTTCCAGCTGGAGCTCAGCAGCGGCTTTTTGCGCAAGATCACGCCGGGTTAGGCTTCCAGGACCTCGGCTAAGCAATTCTACCGGGCCGCCCGGTTCTTTTTTTGAACCAGCCCGGTTCTTTTTACACTTCCAGCTGGAGCTCACGAGCGGCTTTTTGGACAAGATCACGCCGTGTTAGGCTTCCAGAGCCCCGGCTAAGCAATTTTACCGGCCCGCCCGGTTCTTTTTTTTAACCAGCCCGGTTCTTTTTACACTTCCAGCTGGAGCTCAGCAGCGGGTTTTTGGACAAGATCACGCCGTGTTAGGCTTCCAGAGCCCCGGCTAAGCAATTTTACAGGGTCGCCCGGTTCTTTTTTTTAACCAGCCCGGTTTTTTTTACACTTCCAGCTGGAGCTCAGCAGCGGCTTTTTGCACAGTATCACGCCGGGTTAGGCTTCCAGAGCCCCGGCTAAGCAATTTTACCGGGCCGCCCGGTTCTTTTTTTTAACCAGCCCGGTTCTTTTTAGACTTCCAGCTGGAGCTCAGCAGCGGCTTTTTGGACAAGATCACGCCGTGTTAGGCTTCCAGAGCCCCGGCTAAGCAATTTTACCGGGTCGCCCGGTTCTTTTTTTTAACCAGCCCGGTTCTTTTTACACTTCCAGCTGGAGCTCAGCAGCGGCTTTTTGGACAAGATCACGCCGTGTTAGGCTTCCAGAGCCCCGGCTAAGCAATTTTACCGGGTCGCCCGGTTCTTTTTTTAACCAGCCCGGTTCTTTTTACACTTCCAGCTGGAGCTCAGCATCGTGTAAAACATAAACCAAACGATGAAATTGGTTATTTCTTCATGTATAATGATCAACTCGATACTCCCTAGCCCCCAACAGCCTTTTTTTTCATAACACTTTAACCAGAGTGACGGGAGAGCGGCATTTCAGAAAACGTGCTTATCTCGGCGAGAAAAAGTGATTTCGGCAATAAAATTTAAAACGCGTGTAAAACATAAACCAAACGATGAAATTGGTTATTTCTTCATGTATAATGATCAACTCGATACTCCCTAGCCCCCAACAGCCTTTTTTTTCATAACACTTTAACCAGAGTGACGGGAGAGCGGCATTTCAGAAAACGTGCTTATCTCGGCGAGAAAAAGCGATTTTGGCAATAAAATTTAAAACGCGTGTAAAACATAAACCAAACGATGAAATTGGTTATTTCTTCATGTATAATGATCAACTCGATACTCCCTAGCCCCCAACAGCCTTTTTTTTCATAACACTTTAACCAGAGTGACGGGAGAGCGGCATTTCAGAAAACGTGCTTATCTCGGCGAGAAAAAGCGATTTCGGCAATAAAATTTAAAACGCGTGTAAAACATAAACCAAACGATGAAATTGGTTATTTCTTCATGTATAATGATCAACTCGATACTCCCTAGCCCCCAACAGCCTTTTTTTTCATAACACTTTAACCAGAGTGACGGGAGAGCGGCATTTCAGAAAACGTGCTTATCTCGGCGAGTAAAAGCGATTTCGGCAATAAAATTTAAAACGCGTGTAAAACATAAACCAAACGATGAAATTAGTTATTTCTTCATGTATAATGATCAACTCGATACTCCCTAGCCCCCAACAGCCTTTTTTTTCATAACACTTTAACCAGAGTGACGGGAGAGCGGCATTTCAGAAAACGTGCTTATCTCGGCGAGAAAAAGCGATTTCGGCAATAAAATTTAAAACGCGTGTAAAACATTAACCAAACGATGAAATTGGTTATTTCTTCATGTATAATGATCAACTCGATACTCCCTAGCCCCCAACAGCCTTTTTTTTCATAACTTTTTAACCAGAGTGACGGGAGAGCGGCATTTCAGAAAACGTGCTTATCTCGGCGAGAAAAAGCGATTTCGGCAATAAAATTTAAAACGCGTGTAAAACATAAACCAAACGATGAAATTGGTTATTTCTTCATGTATAATGATCAACTCGATACTCCCTAGCCCCCAACAGCCTTTTTTTTCATAACACTTTAACCAGAGTGACGGGAGAGCGGCATTTCAGAAAACGTGCTTATCTCGGCGAGAAAAAGCGATTTCGGCAATAAAATTTAAAACGCGTGTAAAACATAAACCAAACGATGAAATTGGTTATTTCTTCATGTATAATGATCAACTCGATACTCCTAGCCCCCAACAGCCTTTTTTTTCCATAACACTTTAACCAGAGTGACGGGAGAGCGGCATTTCAGAAAACGTGCTTATCTCGGCGAGAAAAAGCGATTTCGGCAATAAAATTTAAAACGCGTGTAAAACATAAACCAAACGATGAAATTGGTTATTTCTTCATGCATAATGATCAACTCGATACTCCCTAGCCCCCAACAGCCTTTTTTTTCATAACACTTTAACCAGAGTGACGGGAGAGCGGCATTTCAGAAAACGTGCTTATCTCGGCGAGAAAAAGCGATTTCGGCAATAAAATTTAAAACGCGTGTAAAACATAAACCAAACGATGAAATTGGTTATTTCTTCATGTATAATGATCAACTCGAGTCGAGCTCCAGGGAGAGAGGCTGATTTTTCGCTTTTTGAGGCCGACCGACGAACCGGCGCAGGGCGTACTCAAAAGCCCGCAGAGCCGTAGGCACTTAGAAAAGTTTCGCCTTTGGCTGTGAGCTCCAGGGGGAGAGGCTGGTTTTGCGTTATTTTAGGCCGGCTGGAGAACCGGCGCGGGTCGGACGCACAATCCCCGCAGAGCCGTGGGCACTTAGAAAATTCAAGCCAAGTTGGCTCTGAGCGCCTGGTACCTAATATGGAAGTATAGAGGCCGACTTTCGGGCAAGATCACGCCGCGTTAGGCTTCCAGGACCCCGGCTAAGCAATTTTACCGGGCCGCCCGGTTCTTTTTTTGAACCAGCCTGGTTCTTTTTACACTTCCAGCTGGAGCTCAGCAGCGGCTTTTTGCGCAAGATCACGCCGGGTTAGGCTTCCAGGACCTCGGCTAAGCAATTCTACCGGGCCGCCCGGTTCTTTTTTTGAACCAGCCCGGTTCTTTTTACACTTCCAGCTGGAGCTCACGAGCGGCTTTTTGGACAAGATCACGCCGTGTTAGGCTTCCAGAGCCCCGGCTAAGCAATTTTACCGGCCCGCCCGGTTCTTTTTTTTAACCAGCCCGGTTCTTTTTACACTTCCAGCTGGAGCTCAGCAGCGGGTTTTTGGACAAGATCACGCCGTGTTAGGCTTCCAGAGCCCCGGCTAAGCAATTTTACAGGGTCGCCCGGTTCTTTTTTTTAACCAGCCCGGTTTTTTTTACACTTCCAGCTGGAGCTCAGCAGCGGCTTTTTGCACAGTATCACGCCGGGTTAGGCTTCCAGAGCCCCGGCTAAGCAATTTTACCGGGCCGCCCGGTTCTTTTTTTTAACCAGCCCGGTTCTTTTTACACTTCCAGCTGGAGCTCAGCAGCGGCTTTTTGGACAAGATCACGCCGTGTTAGGCTTCCAGAGCCCCGGCTAAGCAATTTTACCGGGTCGCCCGGTTCTTTTTTTTAACCAGCCCGGTTCTTTTTACACTTCCAGCTGGAGCTCAGCAGCGGCTTTTTGGACAAGATCACGCCGTGTTAGGCTTCCAGAGCCCCGGCTAAGCAATTTTACCGGGTCGCCCGGTTCTTTTTTTAACCAGCCCGGTTCTTTTTACACTTCCAGCTGGAGCTCAGCATCGTGTAAAACATAAACCAAACGATGAAATTGGTTATTTCTTCATGTATAATGATCAACTCGATACTCCCTAGCCCCCAACAGCCTTTTTTTTCATAACACTTTAACCAGAGTGACGGGAGAGCGGCATTTCAGAAAACGTGCTTATCTCGGCGAGAAAAAGCGATTTCGGCAATAAAATTTAAAACGCGTGTAAAACATAAATCAAACGATGAAATTGGTTATTTCTTCATGTATAATGATCAACTCGATACTCCCTAGCCCCCAACAGCCTTTTTTTTCATAACACTTTAACCAGAGTGACGGGAGAGCGGCATTTCAGAAAACGTGCTTATCTCGGCGAGAAAAAGCGATTTCGGCAATAAAATTTAAAACGCGTGTAAAACATAAACCAAACGATGAAATTGGTTATTTCTTCATGTATAATGATCAACTCGATACTCCCTAGCCCCCAACAGCCTTTTTTTTCATAACACTTTAACCAGAGTGACGGGAGAGCGGCATTTCAGAAAACGTGCTTATCTCGGCGAGAAAAAGCGATTTCGGCAATAAAATTTAAAACGCGTGTAAAACATAAACCAAACGATGAAATTGGTTATTTCTTCATGTATAATGATCAACTCGATACTCCCTAGCCCCCAACAGCCTTTTTTTTCATAACACTTTAACCAGAGTGACGGGAGAGCGGCATTTCAGAAAACGTGCTTATCTCGGCGAGAAAAAGCGATTTCGGCAATAAAATTTAAAACGCGTGTAAAACATAAACCAAACGATGAAATTGGTTATTTCTTCATGTATAATGATCAACTCGATACTCCCTAGCCCCCAACAGCCTTTTTTTTCATAACACTTTAACCAGAGTGACGGGAGAGCGGCATTTCAGAAAACGTGCTTATCTCGGCGAGAAAAAGCGATTTCGGCAATAAAATTTAAAACGCGTGTAAAACATAAACCAAACGATGAAATTGGTTATTTCTTCATGTATAATGATCAACTCGATACTCCTAGCCCCCAACAGCCTTTTTTTTCCATAACACTTTAACCAGAGTGACGGGAGAGCGGCATTTCAGAAAACGTGCTTATCTCGGCGAGAAAAAGCGATTTCGGCAATAAAATTTAAAACGCGTGTAAAACATAAACCAAACGATGAAATTGGTTATTTCTTCATGCATAATGATCAACTCGATACTCCCTAGCCCCCAACAGCCTTTTTTTTCATAACACTTTAACCAGAGTGACGGGAGAGCGGCATTTCAGAAAACGTGCTTATCTCGGCGAGAAAAAGCGATTTCGGCAATAAAATTTAAAACGCGTGTAAAACATAAACCAAACGATGAAATTGGTTATTTCTTCATGTATAATGATCAACTCGATACTCCCTAGCCCCCAACAGCCTTTTTTTTCATAACACTTTAACCAGAGTGACGGGAGAGCGGCATTTCAGAAAACGTGCTTATCTCGGCGAGAAAAAGCGATTTCGGCAATAAAATTTAAAACGCGTGTAAAACATAAACCAAACGATGAAATTGGTTATTTCTTCATGTATAATGATCAACTCGATACTCCCTAGCCCCCAACAGCCTTTTTTTTCATAACACTTTAACCAGAGTGACGGGAGAGCGGCATTTCAGAAAACGTGCTTATCTCGGCGAGAAAAAGCGATTTCGGCAATAAAATTTAAAACGCGTGTAAAACATAAACCAAACGATGAAATTGGTTATTTCTTCATGTATAATGATCAACTCGATACTCCCTAGCCCCCAACAGCCTTTTTTTTCATAACACTTTAACCAGAGTGACGGGAGAGCGGCATTTCAGAAAACGTGCTTATCTCGGCGAGAAAAAGCGATTTCGGCAATAAAATTTAAAACGCGTGTAAAACATAAACCAAACGATGAAATTGGTTATTTCTTCATGTATAATGATCAACTCGATACTCCCTAGCCCCCAACAGCCTTTTTTTTCATAACACTTTAACCAGAGTGACGGGAGAGCGGCATTTCAGAAAACGTGCTTATCTCGGCGAGAAAAAGCGATTTCGGCAATAAAATTTAAAACGCGTGTAAAACATAAACCAAACGATGAAATTGGTTATTTCTTCATGTATAATGATCAACTCGATACTCCCTAGCCCCCAACAGCCTTTTTTTTCATAACACTTTAACCAGAGTGACGGGAGAGCGGCATTTCAGAAAACGTGCTTATCTCGGCGAGAAAAAGCGATTTCGGCAATAAAATTTAAAACGCGTGTAAAACATAAACCAAACGATGAAATTGGTTATTTCTTCATGTATAATGATCAACTCGATACTCCCTAGCCCCCAACAGCCTTTTTTTTCATAACACTTTAACCAGAGTGACGGGAGAGCGGCATTTCAGAAAACGTGCTTATCTCGGCGAGAAAAAGCGATTTCGGCAATAAAATTTAAAACGCGTGTAAAACATAAACCAAACGATGAAATTGGTTATTTCTTCATGTATAATGATCAACTCGATACTCCCTAGCCCCCAACAGCCTTTTTTTTCATAACACTTTAACCAGAGTGACGGGAGAGCGGCATTTCAGAAAACGTGCTTATCTCGGCGAGAAAAAGCGATTTCGGCAATAAAATTTAAAACGCGTGTAAAACATAAACCAAACGATGAAATTGGTTATTTCTTCATGTATAATGATCAACTCGATACTCCCTAGCCCCCAACAGCCTTTTTTTTCATAACACTTTAACCAGAGTGACGGGAGAGCGGCATTTCAGAAAACGTGCTTATCTCGGCGAGAAAAAGCGATTTCGGCAATAAAATTTAAAACGCGTGTAAAACATAAACCAAACGATGAAATTGGTTATTTCTTCATGTATAATGATCAACTCGATACTCCCTAGCCCCCAACAGCCTTTTTTTTCATAACACTTTAACCAGAGTGACGGGAGAGCGGCATTTCAGAAAACGTGCTTATCTCGGCGAGAAAAAGCGATTTCGGCAATAAAATTTAAAACGCGTGTAAAACATAAACCAAACGATGAAATTGGTTATTTCTTCATGTATAATGATCAACTCGATACTCCCTAGCCCCCAACAGCCTTTTTTTTCATAACACTTTAACCAGAGTGACGGGAGAGCGGCATTTCAGAAAACGTGCTTATCTCGGCGAGAAAAAGCGATTTCGGCAATAAAATTTAAAACGCGTGTAAAACATAAACCAAACGATGAAATTGGTTATTTCTTCATGTATAATGATCAACTCGATACTCCCTAGCCCCCAACAGCCTTTTTTTTCATAACACTTTAACCAGAGTGACGGGAGAGCGGCATTTCAGAAAACGTGCTTATCTCGGCGAGAAAAAGCGATTTCGGCAATAAAATTTAAAACGCGTGTAAAACATAAACCAAACGATGAAATTGGTTATTTCTTCATGTATAATGATCAACTCGATACTCCCTAGCCCCCAACAGCCTTTTTTTTCATAACACTTTAACCAGAGTGACGGGAGAGCGGCATTTCAGAAAACGTGCTTATCTCGGCGAGAAAAAGCGATTTCGGCAATAAAATTTAAAACGCGTGTAAAACATAAACCAAACGATGAAATTGGTTATTTCTTCATGTATAATGATCAACTCGATACTCCCTAGCCCCCAACAGCCTTTTTTTTCATAACACTTTAACCAGAGTGACGGGAGAGCGGCATTTCAGAAAACGTGCTTATCTCGGCGAGAAAAAGCGATTTCGGCAATAAAATTTAAAACGCGTGTAAAACATAAACCAAACGATGAAATTGGTTATTTCTTCATGTATAATGATCAACTCGATACTCCCTAGCCCCCAACAGCCTTTTTTTTCATAACACTTTAACCAGAGTGACGGGAGAGCGGCATTTCAGAAAACGTGCTTATCTCGGCGAGAAAAAGCGATTTCGGCAATAAAATTTAAAACGCGTGTAAAACATAAACCAAACGATGAAATTGGTTATTTCTTCATGTATAATGATCAACTCGATACTCCCTAGCCCCCAACAGCCTTTTTTTTCATAACACTTTAACCAGAGTGACGGGAGAGCGGCATTTCAGAAAACGTGCTTATCTCGGCGAGAAAAAGCGATTTCGGCAATAAAATTTAAAACGCGTGTAAAACATAAACCAAACGATGAAATTGGTTATTTCTTCATGTATAATGATCAACTCGATACTCCCTAGCCCCCAACAGCCTTTTTTTTCATAACACTTTAACCAGAGTGACGGGAGAGCGGCATTTCAGAAAACGTGCTTATCTCGGCGAGAAAAAGCGATTTCGGCAATAAAATTTAAAACGCGTGTAAAACATAAACCAAACGATGAAATTGGTTATTTCTTCATGTATAATGATCAACTCGATACTCCCTAGCCCCCAACAGCCTTTTTTTTCATAACACTTTAACCAGAGTGACGGGAGAGCGGCATTTCAGAAAACGTGCTTATCTCGGCGAGAAAAAGCGATTTCGGCAATAAAATTTAAAACGCGTGTAAAACATAAACCAAACGATGAAATTGGTTATTTCTTCATGTATAATGATCAACTCGATACTCCCTAGCCCCCAACAGCCTTTTTTTTCATAACACTTTAACCAGAGTGACGGGAGAGCGGCATTTCAGAAAACGTGCTTATCTCGGCGAGAAAAAGCGATTTCGGCAATAAAATTTAAAACGCGTGTAAAACATAAACCAAACGATGAAATTGGTTATTTCTTCATGTATAATGATCAACTCGATACTCCCTAGCCCCCAACAGCCTTTTTTTTCATAACACTTTAACCAGAGTGACGGGAGAGCGGCATTTCAGAAAACGTGCTTATCTCGGCGAGAAAAAGCGATTTCGGCAATAAAATTTAAAACGCGTGTAAAACATAAACCAAACGATGAAATTGGTTATTTCTTCATGTATAATGATCAACTCGATACTCCCTAGCCCCCAACAGCCTTTTTTTTCATAACACTTTAACCAGAGTGACGGGAGAGCGGCATTTCAGAAAACGTGCTTATCTCGGCGAGAAAAAGCGATTTCGGCAATAAAATTTAAAACGCGTGTAAAACATAAACCAAACGATGAAATTGGTTATTTCTTCATGTATAATGATCAACTCGATACTCCCTAGCCCCCAACAGCCTTTTTTTTCATAACACTTTAACCAGAGTGACGGGAGAGCGGCATTTCAGAAAACGTGCTTATCTCGGCGAGAAAAAGCGATTTCGGCAATAAAATTTAAAACGCGTGTAAAACATAAACCAAACGATGAAATTGGTTATTTCTTCATGTATAATGATCAACTCGATACTCCCTAGCCCCCAACAGCCTTTTTTTTCATAACACTTTAACCAGAGTGACGGGAGAGCGGCATTTCAGAAAACGTGCTTATCTCGGCGAGAAAAAGCGATTTCGGCAATAAAATTTAAAACGCGTGTAAAACATAAACCAAACGATGAAATTGGTTATTTCTTCATGTATAATGATCAACTCGATACTCCCTAGCCCCCAACAGCCTTTTTTTTCATAACACTTTAACCAGAGTGACGGGAGAGCGGCATTTCAGAAAACGTGCTTATCTCGGCGAGAAAAAGCGATTTCGGCAATAAAATTTAAAACGCGTGTAAAACATAAACCAAACGATGAAATTGGTTATTTCTTCATGTATAATGATCAACTCGATACTCCCTAGCCCCCAACAGCCTTTTTTTTCATAACACTTTAACCAGAGTGACGGGAGAGCGGCATTTCAGAAAACGTGCTTATCTCGGCGAGAAAAAGCGATTTCGGCAATAAAATTTAAAACGCGTGTAAAACATAAACCAAACGATGAAATTGGTTATTTCTTCATGTATAATGATCAACTCGATACTCCCTAGCCCCCAACAGCCTTTTTTTTCATAACACTTTAACCAGAGTGACGGGAGAGCGGCATTTCAGAAAACGTGCTTATCTCGGCGAGAAAAAGCGATTTCGGCAATAAAATTTAAAACGCGTGTAAAACATAAACCAAACGATGAAATTGGTTATTTCTTCATGTATAATGATCAACTCGATACTCCCTAGCCCCCAACAGCCTTTTTTTTCATAACACTTTAACCAGAGTGACGGGAGAGCGGCATTTCAGAAAACGTGCTTATCTCGGCGAGAAAAAGCGATTTCGGCAATAAAATTTAAAACGCGTGTAAAACATAAACCAAACGATGAAATTGGTTATTTCTTCATGTATAATGATCAACTCGATACTCCCTAGCCCCCAACAGCCTTTTTTTTCATAACACTTTAACCAGAGTGACGGGAGAGCGGCATTTCAGAAAACGTGCTTATCTCGGCGAGAAAAAGCGATTTCGGCAATAAAATTTAAAACGCGTGTAAAACATAAACCAAACGATGAAATTGGTTATTTCTTCATGTATAATGATCAACTCGATACTCCCTAGCCCCCAACAGCCTTTTTTTTCATAACACTTTAACCAGAGTGACGGGAGAGCGGCATTTCAGAAAACGTGCTTATCTCGGCGAGAAAAAGCGATTTCGGCAATAAAATTTAAAACGCGTGTAAAACATAAACCAAACGATGAAATTGGTTATTTCTTCATGTATAATGATCAACTCGATACTCCCTAGCCCCCAACAGCCTTTTTTTTCATAACACTTTAACCAGAGTGACGGGAGAGCGGCATTTCAGAAAACGTGCTTATCTCGGCGAGAAAAAGCGATTTCGGCAATAAAATTTAAAACGCGTGTAAAACATAAACCAAACGATGAAATTGGTTATTTCTTCATGTATAATGATCAACTCGATACTCCCTAGCCCCCAACAGCCTTTTTTTTCATAACACTTTAACCAGAGTGACGGGAGAGCGGCATTTCAGAAAACGTGCTTATCTCGGCGAGAAAAAGCGATTTCGGCAATAAAATTTAAAACGCGTGTAAAACATAAACCAAACGATGAAATTGGTTATTTCTTCATGTATAATGATCAACTCGATACTCCCTAGCCCCCAACAGCCTTTTTTTTCATAACACTTTAACCAGAGTGACGGGAGAGCGGCATTTCAGAAAACGTGCTTATCTCGGCGAGAAAAAGCGATTTCGGCAATAAAATTTAAAACGCGTGTAAAACATAAACCAAACGATGAAATTGGTTATTTCTTCATGTATAATGATCAACTCGATACTCCCTAGCCCCCAACAGCCTTTTTTTTCATAACACTTTAACCAGAGTGACGGGAGAGCGGCATTTCAGAAAACGTGCTTATCTCGGCGAGAAAAAGCGATTTCGGCAATAAAATTTAAAACGCGTGTAAAACATAAACCAAACGATGAAATTGGTTATTTCTTCATGTATAATGATCAACTCGATACTCCCTAGCCCCCAACAGCCTTTTTTTTCATAACACTTTAACCAGAGTGACGGGAGAGCGGCATTTCAGAAAACGTGCTTATCTCGGCGAGAAAAAGCGATTTCGGCAATAAAATTTAAAACGCGTGTAAAACATAAACCAAACGATGAAATTGGTTATTTCTTCATGTATAATGATCAACTCGATACTCCCTAGCCCCCAACAGCCTTTTTTTTCATAACACTTTAACCAGAGTGACGGGAGAGCGGCATTTCAGAAAACGTGCTTATCTCGGCGAGAAAAAGCGATTTCGGCAATAAAATTTAAAACGCGTGTAAAACATAAACCAAACGATGAAATTGGTTATTTCTTCATGTATAATGATCAACTCGATACTCCCTAGCCCCCAACAGCCTTTTTTTTCATAACACTTTAACCAGAGTGACGGGAGAGCGGCATTTCAGAAAACGTGCTTATCTCGGCGAGAAAAAGCGATTTCGGCAATAAAATTTAAAACGCGTGTAAAACATAAACCAAACGATGAAATTGGTTATTTCTTCATGTATAATGATCAACTCGATACTCCCTAGCCCCCAACAGCCTTTTTTTTCATAACACTTTAACCAGAGTGACGGGAGAGCGGCATTTCAGAAAACGTGCTTATCTCGGCGAGAAAAAGCGATTTCGGCAATAAAATTTAAAACGCGTGTAAAACATAAACCAAACGATGAAATTGGTTATTTCTTCATGTATAATGATCAACTCGATACTCCCTAGCCCCCAACAGCCTTTTTTTTCATAACACTTTAACCAGAGTGACGGGAGAGCGGCATTTCAGAAAACGTGCTTATCTCGGCGAGAAAAAGCGATTTCGGCAATAAAATTTAAAACGCGTGTAAAACATAAACCAAACGATGAAATTGGTTATTTCTTCATGTATAATGATCAACTCGATACTCCCTAGCCCCCAACAGCCTTTTTTTTCATAACACTTTAACCAGAGTGACGGGAGAGCGGCATTTCAGAAAACGTGCTTATCTCGGCGAGAAAAAGCGATTTCGGCAATAAAATTTAAAACGCGTGTAAAACATAAACCAAACGATGAAATTGGTTATTTCTTCATGTATAATGATCAACTCGATACTCCCTAGCCCCCAACAGCCTTTTTTTTCATAACACTTTAACCAGAGTGACGGGAGAGCGGCATTTCAGAAAACGTGCTTATCTCGGCGAGAAAAAGCGATTTCGGCAATAAAATTTAAAACGCGTGTAAAACATAAACCAAACGATGAAATTGGTTATTTCTTCATGTATAATGATCAACTCGATACTCCCTAGCCCCCAACAGCCTTTTTTTTCATAACACTTTAACCAGAGTGACGGGAGAGCGGCATTTCAGAAAACGTGCTTATCTCGGCGAGAAAAAGCGATTTCGGCAATAAAATTTAAAACGCGTGTAAAACATAAACCAAACGATGAAATTGGTTATTTCTTCATGTATAATGATCAACTCGATACTCCCTAGCCCCCAACAGCCTTTTTTTTCATAACACTTTAACCAGAGTGACGGGAGAGCGGCATTTCAGAAAACGTGCTTATCTCGGCGAGAAAAAGCGATTTCGGCAATAAAATTTAAAACGCGTGTAAAACATAAACCAAACGATGAAATTGGTTATTTCTTCATGTATAATGATCAACTCGATACTCCCTAGCCCCCAACAGCCTTTTTTTTCATAACACTTTAACCAGAGTGACGGGAGAGCGGCATTTCAGAAAACGTGCTTATCTCGGCGAGAAAAAGCGATTTCGGCAATAAAATTTAAAACGCGTGTAAAACATAAACCAAACGATGAAATTGGTTATTTCTTCATGTATAATGATCAACTCGATACTCCCTAGCCCCCAACAGCCTTTTTTTTCATAACACTTTAACCAGAGTGACGGGAGAGCGGCATTTCAGAAAACGTGCTTATCTCGGCGAGAAAAAGCGATTTCGGCAATAAAATTTAAAACGCGTGTAAAACATAAACCAAACGATGAAATTGGTTATTTCTTCATGTATAATGATCAACTCGATACTCCCTAGCCCCCAACAGCCTTTTTTTTCATAACACTTTAACCAGAGTGACGGGAGAGCGGCATTTCAGAAAACGTGCTTATCTCGGCGAGAAAAAGCGATTTCGGCAATAAAATTTAAAACGCGTGTAAAACATAAACCAAACGATGAAATTGGTTATTTCTTCATGTATAATGATCAACTCGATACTCCCTAGCCCCCAACAGCCTTTTTTTTCATAACACTTTAACCAGAGTGACGGGAGAGCGGCATTTCAGAAAACGTGCTTATCTCGGCGAGAAAAAGCGATTTCGGCAATAAAATTTAAAACGCGTGTAAAACATAAACCAAACGATGAAATTGGTTATTTCTTCATGTATAATGATCAACTCGATACTCCCTAGCCCCCAACAGCCTTTTTTTTCATAACACTTTAACCAGAGTGACGGGAGAGCGGCATTTCAGAAAACGTGCTTATCTCGGCGAGAAAAAGCGATTTCGGCAATAAAATTTAAAACGCGTGTAAAACATAAACCAAACGATGAAATTGGTTATTTCTTCATGTATAATGATCAACTCGATACTCCCTAGCCCCCAACAGCCTTTTTTTTCATAACACTTTAACCAGAGTGACGGGAGAGCGGCATTTCAGAAAACGTGCTTATCTCGGCGAGAAAAAGCGATTTCGGCAATAAAATTTAAAACGCGTGTAAAACATAAACCAAACGATGAAATTGGTTATTTCTTCATGTATAATGATCAACTCGATACTCCCTAGCCCCCAACAGCCTTTTTTTTCATAACACTTTAACCAGAGTGACGGGAGAGCGGCATTTCAGAAAACGTGCTTATCTCGGCGAGAAAAAGCGATTTCGGCAATAAAATTTAAAACGCGTGTAAAACATAAACCAAACGATGAAATTGGTTATTTCTTCATGTATAATGATCAACTCGATACTCCCTAGCCCCCAACAGCCTTTTTTTTCATAACACTTTAACCAGAGTGACGGGAGAGCGGCATTTCAGAAAACGTGCTTATCTCGGCGAGAAAAAGCGATTTCGGCAATAAAATTTAAAACGCGTGTAAAACATAAACCAAACGATGAAATTGGTTATTTCTTCATGTATAATGATCAACTCGATACTCCCTAGCCCCCAACAGCCTTTTTTTTCATAACACTTTAACCAGAGTGACGGGAGAGCGGCATTTCAGAAAACGTGCTTATCTCGGCGAGAAAAAGCGATTTCGGCAATAAAATTTAAAACGCGTGTAAAACATAAACCAAACGATGAAATTGGTTATTTCTTCATGTATAATGATCAACTCGATACTCCCTAGCCCCCAACAGCCTTTTTTTTCATAACACTTTAACCAGAGTGACGGGAGAGCGGCATTTCAGAAAACGTGCTTATCTCGGCGAGAAAAAGCGATTTCGGCAATAAAATTTAAAACGCGTGTAAAACATAAACCAAACGATGAAATTGGTTATTTCTTCATGTATAATGATCAACTCGATACTCCCTAGCCCCCAACAGCCTTTTTTTTCATAACACTTTAACCAGAGTGACGGGAGAGCGGCATTTCAGAAAACGTGCTTATCTCGGCGAGAAAAAGCGATTTCGGCAATAAAATTTAAAACGCGTGTAAAACATAAACCAAACGATGAAATTGGTTATTTCTTCATGTATAATGATCAACTCGATACTCCCTAGCCCCCAACAGCCTTTTTTTTCATAACACTTTAACCAGAGTGACGGGAGAGCGGCATTTCAGAAAACGTGCTTATCTCGGCGAGAAAAAGCGATTTCGGCAATAAAATTTAAAACGCGTGTAAAACATAAACCAAACGATGAAATTGGTTATTTCTTCATGTATAATGATCAACTCGATACTCCCTAGCCCCCAACAGCCTTTTTTTTCATAACACTTTAACCAGAGTGACGGGAGAGCGGCATTTCAGAAAACGTGCTTATCTCGGCGAGAAAAAGCGATTTCGGCAATAAAATTTAAAACGCGTGTAAAACATAAACCAAACGATGAAATTGGTTATTTCTTCATGTATAATGATCAACTCGATACTCCCTAGCCCCCAACAGCCTTTTTTTTCATAACACTTTAACCAGAGTGACGGGAGAGCGGCATTTCAGAAAACGTGCTTATCTCGGCGAGAAAAAGCGATTTCGGCAATAAAATTTAAAACGCGTGTAAAACATAAACCAAACGATGAAATTGGTTATTTCTTCATGTATAATGATCAACTCGATACTCCCTAGCCCCCAACAGCCTTTTTTTTCATAACACTTTAACCAGAGTGACGGGAGAGCGGCATTTCAGAAAACGTGCTTATCTCGGCGAGAAAAAGCGATTTCGGCAATAAAATTTAAAACGCGTGTAAAACATAAACCAAACGATGAAATTGGTTATTTCTTCATGTATAATGATCAACTCGATACTCCCTAGCCCCCAACAGCCTTTTTTTTCATAACACTTTAACCAGAGTGACGGGAGAGCGGCATTTCAGAAAACGTGCTTATCTCGGCGAGAAAAAGCGATTTCGGCAATAAAATTTAAAACGCGTGTAAAACATAAACCAAACGATGAAATTGGTTATTTCTTCATGTATAATGATCAACTCGATACTCCCTAGCCCCCAACAGCCTTTTTTTTCATAACACTTTAACCAGAGTGACGGGAGAGCGGCATTTCAGAAAACGTGCTTATCTCGGCGAGAAAAAGCGATTTCGGCAATAAAATTTAAAACGCGTGTAAAACATAAACCAAACGATGAAATTGGTTATTTCTTCATGTATAATGATCAACTCGATACTCCCTAGCCCCCAACAGCCTTTTTTTTCATAACACTTTAACCAGAGTGACGGGAGAGCGGCATTTCAGAAAACGTGCTTA